>NC_060952.1:35664943-35676067 GCF_022045245.1 Lucilia cuprina
TCGATCGGTATACTTTAAGGTGGGTATTGGACCAATATTTTTGTATGTTACAAACATCAGCACAAACGTATAATACCCTCCCCACTACAGTGGTGTAGGGTATAAAAACTTTTGTCAATTGTATTAAGGCTCAAGTTAAAGTTATTACATGCTTTTTATATTTTCTTCGTAATGTATTATAGAGGTAGCAATTTTTTGTGAATATTAAGGAAATTTATTACGATAAGTTTCTTGACCGAAAATTAAAATGGAGAAACTAAACAGGGGATAGTATCATCTAGGTAAATCGTTGCTGGGCGATATGTATTATTGGCATGAAATGGGATCTTATTCCTACTATGACACATTGACTTTATAAGAGTGTAATTGGACAAAAAATGTAATATTTAATAACTACAGGATGTTCAGCATACTTAAGTGGTGCCATAGTTTATGATAGGCCAAGGTTTATGATATGAGGCTGTAGAACGAGTCATGACTTTAGCTGAAATGTCTAAAAGTGGCATGGTTAGGACAACTATTCTATGTTTTTTGTAACAATATTTTGTTGTCATAACCAAACAATTGTTATTTTTATTGAACTTTATCAATATTTTAGTTACTGAAAACTTTTATATGTTTATGACAATTATAAATTTAAGAATGATTCTCTGAAAAATAATTATTTTTACAACAACTAAACAATGATAATTATTTAAACATATTATACTATTTAGAATCATTTAAACTATAAAATAACCAATGAATGGTAGGATTTTACACGTTTATCCATATAATGTTTAAGATATAAGTAAAATACGTTTACTATTAAAATTATTTTGGTATCGCCAATTTTCTATTAGTTGCACGGTTTATCCGTACTAGATCGGATTAAATAAATTGTTAAACAAACGCAGTGTTAAAATAATTGTGAAAAATAAATAATATCTAAAAATATAATAGGAAACAATAGAAATAAATAAAATAGTGCACATAAAAAATTAATAATTAAAAAAATTATATTGTGTTTATATTGGCATCATGTGTTTATGGGAATATCAGTGCTTGGAAGTTTTGTGTTTGTTTAAAAGAAAATTAACAAATAATTACATTTTACGCCGAGCACATTAAATTAACCATAACATGGTTACTTGAAGACATGTAACTACTTGTAACCATAATATGGTTACTTGAAACAATAATATGATTACTTGAAGCCATTATATGATTACATGAAACCATAATGTGGTTGCTTGAAACTACAATATGATGTAACATGGACCCAAGTGTGCCCCTAATGCGAACTGCAAGGGACAGCCTGCAAAATTAACCTATAATGTGTCTGCTTAAAACTACAATTTTATACTACAACATCACATTATCACTATATTATGATGAAATATTTGGACTATATTTAATCATAATATGATAGATTATTATACTAATAATGATCATAATATGTTTTTAATTTTAACCATAATTCTAATCATAATATGTTGCTCTTAGATTATGGTTACCACAAATATATTTTTTTCTCTGCGTGTATATTATTATTAAATATATAGTTCTCGGGGATTAGGATTTACAATAAATACAATAGATTCTCCTACTCAGAGCATGGGATACAGAGTATTGTATTAAAATTAACCCATCTGCTGCAACATCAGGAGCAAATCCATGGGGAGGGAAGGAAAATTTCCCCTTCCCCCAAATCGAACATTTTTCATACAAAATATACAAAAAAAAAAGAAATAAGTGAAGAAAATGAAAGTCCCTCTCCCTAAAAACTCGAGCAGGATCCTAGGCTGTGCTACATACATGACTCAAAAAAACAATTTTACTGTTAAATTATCGTAAGCTGATAACTTTCTTTTGACTCTCTCCTAATAAGTACGTGTATTTAATATGTAGTTTGATATTGTTTCATACAAAACAAATATAATAAATAAAGCCACTTCATTACACGCACTAGCAAACCATTGCATGCAACGCGTTTCTACACATACAAACAACAACGCATTCACTTACGTTCACACTCTTAAATAAAAATAGTAAATGTGAACTAACTTACAACAACAACAATAACAGCAAAGCAATTAACACCAAAATACAACACAAATTGCATTTCAATAAATAAACATTTAAACAAGAACGAAACGAAATCCTTTTTCTCATATACTCTCCCTCTCTTTTTTCCTCTTATTTGGTAGAAGTGTCCACTTCAAAACATGTTAAATTAATATAAAAAGCAATGAATATATTTTCAAGCCCTTTTGTTGTCGTTGTTTTTCAGCCATAAAAGTTCAACATTAAAACAATGAAACATTTTTGTGGGTCACCATAATAAAATGGTAAAAATTTGCAAACAAATTAAACACACACACGCAGCCATTTTTAAGGGCAAAAGGAATAAAATACTATTTAAATTAATAAAACAAAAAAATAATTTGTTTCATATTTCATTAAAAAATCATATGACCGCAATTTGAAATAGGTATAAAATTTAATAAAAATATATCCTTGACAATTGAGATTCAAAGGTTATAAGATGTATAACTTCGAATTATTGGTTTAGGGTAATCTCTTAATATCCCTTTTTTCCACTTTCAAAATACTTTAGCAAACACACTATTTTTCATTATTTCAATAATTAAAATTTTTACGGCATAATAAGTTTGTTTTTGTTCCATTTGTTTTTACTCACTAAGGCGTGATAATGTTTTTGGCTTTCAAAGTTATGTTCTGTTTTATTTGAAATCGAAATAAAACAAAAAAAAACACTCATACGCTCCTTAACACCAATTAAAACAATCAAACAAACATAAAAATGCATTGAGCCATACAAGGTTGAACTGCATAAATGTTAAATGCTGTTGTTTAGTTCAGTAATTAATTGTGAATTGAAGAAATAATCATATTTTAGTCATTTTACATTAAAATACACATTAACTGTGCATTTCATTGTTAAGTAAAATAAATAGAAATGAAAAATTTTTCTTAAAACGATCAAGGACATTTGTTTACAATTTCATTTAAGTTTTAATTGCTTTCATAGTTAAAAAATTCATTTAGAAAATGATTTCTTAATTGAATAATTTTAAGCCATTAATGATTTTGTTGATTTAAGTCATTAATTTTCAAAGGTAGAGCATTCGATATTTATATTTGTCAAGATTAAAAAAAATAAGCATTTATAGAAATTAAAAAAAGAAAAATATCTGATTTATGAAAAATTTCTTGTACATTTTCAATAAATGGAATATTAAACTGCAAATTATAAATTTATAAAAAATTTTTACATATTTATACCACAAAAAGAAAATTTATGAAAAACATTAAAGAGGAATTTTTAACTTTTTTTTATATAATCATTATTTTTAACAATTTTCGAAAAATGTTTCGAAAATATCTAAATTACTTACTTAAAGGTACTTTACATTATCTGATTTTGTATTAATACAAAGTATTATTTGAAAATTTATTGTAGTCTGAAAAAATAAAACATTTTGTAGTTTGAAATGTATTTTTTTTAAATTTTTTAAAATCTTTTCTTTTTACAAAATACACAATTTATTTGTAGTTTTCTTTTGGATTTTTATTTGTAAATTGGTTTTCTTTTATTTTTCAACATATTTTTTTTCATAATCAATTAAAATTTAAAATAATCCCAAAAAATAGGTGTCATAATACATGAATGAAAGTTCTTCAATACATTTTGACAACAAATTTGATTTTGTATTAAAGACAATGAAACTATGATATTAATACAAAGTGTTGTAATGTTAAATTCCCTTTATCATTTCGTATTTATTATACAAAAAAATGTCCTGTAAATAATTAACCACAATCTACACAATATATTTTATCATTTGAATTTTTATACTTTTAAAATCTTTATTAAAACTAATGAATAATAGTAGTCATACATTTCCGACGTTAAACCAATGATTTGCGAAAGCGTAGAATGTCACTAGATCCAATGTATATTTTTCATCGACTTTTTAAGAATTCTATGTATAACATAATCGATGCGTTGTATTTTTTTAAAAATGGGTCTTAAAAGTTCCGTAATTTTAAGCTGATTACGCAAACATTTTTTATACCCTACACCACTATAGTGGGGAGGGTATTATACGTTTGTGCTGATGTTTGTAACATACAAAAATATTGGTCCAATACCCACCTTAAAGTATACCGATCGATTCAGAATCATTTTTTGAGTCGATTAAGACATGTCCGTCCGTCCGTCTGTCCGGCTGGCTGGCTGTCCATGTAAACCTTGTGCGCACGGTACAGGCCGCAATTTTCAAGATAATTTGATGAAATTTGGACCAAGCATGTTTTTTGGCACAAGGACGAAGCCTATGGTTGAAATCGGTCCATTATTTCACCTAGCCCCCATACAACCGTACCTCCCGATTTGAACTTTTTATGCTATAATTACGTCAAATATTCTGCTATCTCTCTAAAAATTGGCACAAATAAGTTTTATATAAGTATAAATGACACTGTAGATTTTCGTAAGGATTGGCCTATATTTGACCCTTGCCCCCATACAAACCCCCCTTCAAAAAATGACTTAAACGTCTAAAATTGACTTGTTACAATTTGTATCGTAATGAAACTCAACAAAACTAACTGTTATTTGGAAATATATCCTTTTCCCAAATCTACCGAGGATCGGCCCATATTTGACCTATATAAAGCCTCATTTAGAAATTTTAGTTTTTTATCAATAAATGGCTAAAATATTTTGGAATTATGGTAATATTCAACATAAAAGTTTCTTTACAAAAAATAAAAATTTTATAAAAGTAAAAATTTTAAAAATATACTCATGGTGTAGGGTATCATATGGTCGGCCATGCCCGACTATACTTTCCTACTTGTTATTTCTTACGTCTTACCTACCACTTAATCAAATGACTAAAGCTGACTTCCTATTAAACATATTAATTACACCAGATACTGCAGCCATGTCATAAATACAAACATAAACAACTTAAACTGTATTTAATAAAATTAAGAAAAAACTAGAAAATATTTATAAGAATTTCAGGTTTAAGATGAGCTTTAAGATGTGGGGAGAGTTGAAAGAAAATTTGCTAAGGGCAACGAATTATTAGATATACTACTTATAAATTTACAAGAGAACTGTTTATCTTTAAGCAAAAATTAATAACAAATTTATTGATCTAAATAAATAAAAACATTTCCTCATAACGACACAAAGTTAAGCAGAGGAAAAAAAAAGAAACACAAAAAATTCTCTAAATGGGCGAATAAAATAAAAATTTAATTACGATTTTTCATGGACCATAAATAAAAAAATATATATATTCCTGCTATAAATTGTTTATTGGCAAATGTTGCCAAAGATACTGCAATAGAATTTAATATTCAAGGGTCTTTGATACAAATCAAACGTAAGGAAAAAAAAACAAATCAAAGATATTTTTTCCTAGAAACAAAAATCTAAATATTTTATGGGAAAAAATATTTAGATGTTTAATATATAGATACTAACACACACTACCATAAATTTATAGTTAAAATAATATAAAATATTTGTTAAAAAAAAATCCTAAAATTGAATTTGTTATGAAATTTAGCTCCCTAAAATATACTTTAATAAATCAAATCATAATATTTATTGTTATTTTTCAAAATAGCATATACATCAATGTTTTCGTGTATATTTTAACAGTATTTGTTTACAAATAAATTTGTTAGTTTATTTATCATAAATATTTGTTATTATTACTAATAATGGTTTTTTTCACTCTTTTTATTGTATTTAAAATGTTTGTCATTTGTAAACATTTGTAAAAACAGCTAATTACATGTATTAAACAAAAATACATGTTATACTTGTTATTTGCATTATATGTCTACAGATCGCTCATTTACTACTAGACTGTCATAATCAAAAAATCTCAGGTCTATAAAAGACGATGGCTTTGAAATGTCTTTCATTAAATTTATTGAATGTCTATTATTTTTTGAGTCAGATCGATTTATCATTGTAAACTTAAAAAACTAAAACTAATGTTAAAATTAGTATAATTTTACAAATTCGACTCAAATTCATTTTCTGAGTCAATTTAGCTTTGTCGGTCTGTCCTTTCATCTGTCCGTATGTCTGTCTGTCTTTCTGTCTGTGTGTGTGTCTTTCTGTCTGTCTGTTTGTGTATGTATTAAAACCTTGCCCGTACGCCACAGGAAGCAATTTGCCAGAGTGAAAAGCGCCTAGCACCCAAATAAAGCTTTTGAGGAAAAATTATGTTAAATGTTTTATTATCTCAACAAGAAACGATACCACATATTTTTATGTGCATAAGTCTAAATATGCCTTATTTGGCTCTAGCCCATGTTTGAACATAACATTCATATAAAGACTATTAAAAAGTATTAGTTTTTCATTAAAAAATTACTTAAAGATAAAATAAAATTCCGTCCGTCTGTATGTCTGCCTGTCTGTCCGTCTGTCCATGTAAACTTTGTAATCAAACTACAGGTCGCAATTTTGATGATAATTCAACGAAATTTGGTACATGATATTCTATTGTTCCAGGGACGAAGCCTATTGATAATGGTTAAGATTGTTTCATTATTACACTTAGTCCCAACAGAACTGTACCCCGAAAAGGGCTTGTAAACCTTGTAATTAAACTACAGGTCGCAATTTTAAAGATAATTCAATGAAATTTAGCCATGATATTTTATGGTTCCGTAGGTGAAGATGGTTGAATATGGTTAACATCATTATTAGAGCATTATTTCACTTAGCCCCCATACAACTGAACCCGACGAAACGGGCTCACGAATTCTATAATTATAGGCCCTCATATGACCATAGCCCTTATGAAAAGCCTCCATCAAAATTACACTTAAATGTTCATAATTTTATTTAACTATTAACGGCTTAAGTATATCAGATCAAGTTACAATTCAACTTAAATGCTTAATTATGAAAACTAAATTGGTCGGCCTCGCCGAACTATAATTTCTTAATTATTTATAATTGTAACGTATTAATTAAATCTCATATTTTTCACAAATAAAGATGTAGTTTAAAATGTATTTAAATATGTTATTTTGGATATTTCTGGAGTTATGTCAATCTTCTAGTAAATGCTCGCTATTTACTTAATAATTTATTTTTAATACAATTATAAAAGTTTTTATTTATAGTTTAGTTATAGTTTAGAATATATATTAAATTATAATTTTGTTATATATTAATGAAATATTTACATTTGAAAACCACCAAAAATTATGCAAAATATTTAATGCTATATTTGAAAATAAATAAATTAAAACAGTTTCAAATAAAAACAATTTTTAGCATTAGACAATTGATGTATGGATGAGAATAAGAGTGTAAAGACCACTTTGCCCAAATCTTGTTATTCGACACGTTTCATCTTTCCTATTTACATATATTCCTGAATAGCAAAATTAAAAAATCAAAATTTTTTGCTAAAATATTTAGCATTAATATTCCGTTTTTATATAATTATTTTTTATTTGAGGTAAAATATGTCAGAATCATTAAGTACTTTTTGTTAAAAAATATGTAAATAGTAATTAAAATTGCATTAAATTTACAGAATGGGGTGAGTACATTTTAATTCTATGAATTCATTGAATATATATTTCGGCATTATTGTACTATAAAACTAATAACTATAGTTGACATTGTCTAGACCTCTAACATAAAAATATTGGAAATTTTAGGTATTAAAAAATGCTGAAATGGCAAATTATATTTTGGTCTTTTATGTTGATGTTGTTGAACATATTCATCAAAAATATTTTTGAGAGATTTTAGTTTTTGAATTAACAAGTAGAAAAATATAGTCGGGCATGGCCGACCATATAATATCCTACACCATGAGTATATTTTTAAAATTTTTATTTTTCTTAAGAAATTTTTATGTTAAATTTCACCTTAATTCCAAGTATTTACGCAATTTATTGATAAAAAACAAAATTTTCTAAAATATCGAATATAAGTCAAACACGGGCCGACCCTCAATAAATTTGGGAAAAGGTTATAATTTTAAATAGCTGTTAGTTTTGTTAAGTTTCAATGCGTTAAAAATGGTTACAAGTAAATTTTAGACGTTTAAGACATTTTTAGAAGGGGCGTTTGTATGTAGGCTAGGGTCAAATAAGGGCCGATCATTACGAAAATCTGCATTGTCATTTATACTTATATAAAACCTATTTGTGCCAATTTTTAGAGAGATAATAGTATATTTGACGTAATTATTGCGTAAAAAGCCCAAATCGGGAGCTACCGTTGTATGGGGGCTTGGTGAAATAATGCAACGATTTAAACCATTTTAGGCTTCGTCTGTGTGCAAAAAACATGCTTGGTTCAAATTTCATCAACTTTTCTTGAAAATTGCTGCCTGTACTTTGCGCACAAGGTTTACATGGCCAGCCAGACGGACGGACGGACATGTCCTAATCGACTCAAAAAAATATTCTAAATCGATCGGTATACTTAAAGGTGGGTATAGGACCAATATACCCTCCCCACTATAGTGGTGTAGGGCATAAAAATATTCAGAGGGATAGATATGAATAATATCTGAATATATATTTAAATAGTTTATCAAAATTATATAATTTTAATATTTGATGATGTTTCATGTTTTCTTGTATAATTTCTCAAATCGTTTATACGCACTTATTCGACTCCATGCTTCAATTATTGTTTTAAAAATATACGAGCATTAAAAAAAAATTCTAAAAAATATGAACTTTGCACCTCGATAAAATCGAAACCGTAGGGAATTTGGAAATTTTGTAAAACATTAAATTTCGTATTTATACCAAGAATATGTGTACCAAATTTCATCGAAATCGGAGTGGATCATGATCGAAATTTTTTAAATTAGTGATACATACAACGTACGTATGAGTTATAAATAATTTTCAGCTGAAAAAAATAATCATACGTACTGTTTAAAACTTTTAAAGAAATATAAGAAATAGAATACTTTAATATATTTTGAATATGTATTGTTGCTAGTTTAGCATTAAACATAATGTTGTTGTTTATTTTTGTGCGTTTCTGTTTAACTTGTAGGTGTGTCTTTTACATTGCACTGTTGAATTACATTGTAACTTATTGAATTTAGCAAAACTTCGTTTAGTATCAGAACTAAATTACTTGGTTCGGAACCTTAAAGAAATCTCATAAAACGATAACATTTCGCTTTTAGTTTGTCCTTTTCATAACAAACTAGAATGTCCTGAGTGCTTCGCTACCGCAACTAAATTTTAATATATAAAAAATTTTGATTAGCATAGAAAATTTTAATTGACTAAACATTTTTTAATAGGTAGGGAACAAAATGTAGCATCTAAAGAACGAAAACATACAGAAATATCCCACTATAAATTCCGATTTCCCATTATAAAGAATCCAAAAGGTACCATTAGAAGAAATGTACCAAAAGTACTTGCTTATTACTATTCAGTATAATTTATGTTTTTATATACGATGTTAAAAAAGGTAAGGCGTGTGTTGTATTTGTCATTCCCTTTATAAAACATCGAAATTTTGGGTAGAAGTAAGGACAGACGGACGGACATAGCTAAATCGACTTAAAAAAGGATTCTAAGCCGATTGGTATTCTTTAATTTTGGTGTAAGATCAATATAATTGTAAGTTACAAATATCAGCACAAAACAAAAATTTTATTTCATATATATTACTTTAAATTTATACTTTTCAAACTTAATATAATAAAATCCTTAAAATTGTATATACATAACGTATAAACAAACTTTTCTTTGGTGGTTAACCTAAAACCAAAACAAATAAAAAAATCTCAAAAACATGACGACATGTCCAAAACGTATGCATGTCCTTTTTTTTATTTCGAGTTACTTTTTTAACTAAATTTTAAAATTTTATTTTTCTATTTTATTAACACGACCCCAATATGAACTTTTGTTTTCTCATTTTGTCTATGGCTAAGTGGTGAGTTTCAATATCATATGTGTGAGAGTTAGTATAACAAAACATTTGTATATATGTATATATAAGTATGCGTTTGTTTATAGATAAATTTTTGAAATATTATTGACACGTTTAAGTTTCAATCGAATGTAAATAATGAGTTTAAAATAGAACAAACAAAAGACAAATGCTCATGTTTAACCACTACGAACACAAATACATACACAAACTCACACATAGACATACAACCACTAATAGAACAAAAAAAAAAGGATAATACATTTTTAAACAATATAACTGATAATAAATGAACCATTTTTATTTTTATCCCCATATGAACAGTTTTATTATTCTTCTACT
This sequence comes from Lucilia cuprina, assembly GCF_022045245.1. Lineage (NCBI taxonomy): Eukaryota > Metazoa > Arthropoda > Insecta > Diptera > Calliphoridae > Lucilia > Lucilia cuprina. Next base: position 35,675,265 of record NC_060952.1, read on the forward strand.
GTATTGTTTTGGTTTCAAATTTATGTTTTTAATATCAAAAAAGAGGCAGACAAAATTTATTAGTATAACAACTAATGTAAAGTAAGTTTGTATGATGTTATTTTTATGATAAAGGATATGTGTTTATTTGAAAATGTTTATGTATTTGTATACCCTTTAGTCGCTAATATGTTTATGATAGTTTGTGGTTAAATGTGTGTTACTAATATTTTTACATATTTTAATGAAAATTATAAATTTTCTACACATACATACATGTATCATTTTTTTGTTTTATAACTTTGTGCACCTTTATCAAAAAAAAGGGTTTTGTTGGAATATTTTGTTTCTAACAGTTTGTAATGAAAAAAACTTTTAGTTATATATTATGATTGACTTAAAAATTTGAGTCTGTGGTTATTTTTTCATCAGCGATCCTTTCCTTATCGTAAAGAAAACAAATTAACATTTGTTTTATATGTAAAAAAAAGAAAACCCTTCTTGTAACCTCAAGGGTGTAAAATCTGATTTAAAGGCGAGAAATTAGAGTGTAAATATTAAAGGATATGATATGTTTAACACAGATTTTTAATAATTTTTTAATAAGGTCTTTGGAAGTAGACATGTGGCTTTTACAAACATTTTTTTAAAAAACTAAGTTTTCTTTTTGTGCGTTATTGAAAAGACTTTGAAGAATATTTTTAGATGAAAATCGTGAAAGAATTTCTCGTAATAAATATTCCAGTAATAAAAAAATAATAGATTTCAAATCTTTGAAATTAAATTGTACCCAAGCGTAGCAATAGAATAGTTTTGCCTTTTTA
>NC_060952.1:35676167-35692794 GCF_022045245.1 Lucilia cuprina
ATAGAAGTCATGCAAAAAAAGAGAAAAACTTCGTTAGACAAGAACCGGAGGATATACGTCTGGTGCCATAAATGTGTCCTACGTCTGTAACTATAAATTTAAGGGAAAAATCTGCGTTTTTCATTTCATAATCCTGTGTCCTTTTAAAAGGACTTTAAAGTTTTGAAATAGTACATTTTTCAAAAAATATTTTGAAATACTTTTACTAATCAAACAATGTTAAATTCTTATCCTTAAAAATCTATTAAAATTTTTAATACTTTGAAGTCCTGCATTTTTGGTTGGTCACAAAACTAACGGTAAATAATTAATAAACTGAATGAAATACTCGAGTGATCATAGCCAGTTAAGGCACAATAGTAATGTCTTACTATGTGGAAATATGATCAGACTTATGTATAGGCCTTTTTAAATTAGACACAATAGAAAAACACTTCACTATATCCATATATGGATATACATAGGTTTTTACAAACATATACATATGTATATATGTATGTATTTATAGACTCATATGTGTATAATTTGGATTAAATTAAATTTCAGCTATAATTTTGTGTGTCAAATACTTATGTTTCTTTGCATTACAAATATTTATACAATAAAGTAAGTTTGTTTGTGTATGTGTTTAAGGATATTATTTACCATTACAACAACTTCAATGTACCACTAGGAGTTCATAAGAATAAATAGTGTGTGTTGAATATCAGACATAAAAATAAAGGAAACAGGAAAAAACGAAGCGAATAAAGTACACAAATAGAAAAATATAAATAGAGATAGAAAATAAAAAAGAAGTTTTAGTAGAGTGGTAACTGCTTAAAAATAAAAATAAGGAATATTATGTTAACTACCTACATACGTATATATCTATATATTCAATTTCTTTTTTATTTTCGTTTATTTTTCTAGTAAACAAAACATATGGTTGAATGAATAGAAAAACAGACAGACAGACCAACACATACACATGAACACATTAACATGTATTCATACAGAAGCATGCACACGAGTTAATGTGTACATGAAAAGCTTGTTAAAGGATGCTCAAAGGCTCAAGTAACATAAAAATAAATTGTAACACACATTCATATACGTATGCATATAACTATGTGTGTATGTATTTGAATAGCTACATATACATATGTTTATTTGTATTTATACAAAACTCTGACTTATACATCGACACAGTAATACTTATTTACATACACAAGTGAGCCAAGAATAATGATAATATTATAACATAATCACTCTCTGAGTTAACGAAGATATGTCAGTCTGTTCAACTCAACATCTAGTTATTGTCTAAACAATAGATATTTAGTTAAAATATTTTTTTTTTTTTTTTTTTTTTTTTGAAAACTATCAGTTTAGAAAATAAAGGTACACGTCACAGATTCTATACTAATATCGAATAGTTAAAAGAATATATATAGCAGAAATGAGCGAAAATTTTTCTCTTTTGTTTAAGAATAATTTAAATTATTTAATTTCAATATACAAATTAAGTATCACACCTATTTTTCTGTCCGTATGTGTACATACAAAAATGTGCATACAAATTTTGTTTTAATGCTTAAGATAGCAAAACACAAACATACTAAATATTTGTATATATTTGTGAATACAAGAGAGAGGAGAGAGAGTCAGGCAAACAGTAACATCAGGTATGGTAATGTGGCCAATCAATTTATATGAAACTATTAGTTAGTTCCTTATTTAGTTAGTCAGTTATTTATTTATTTCCGGAATAACATCGCTTGGATCTTACTTCGACGAATGCTTGGCAGTGGCAAAGAAAGTCCTGTCCACATGCTCTACATATGTCTGAATCCGCACGTCACAAATGTGCTCGTAATCGTGTGTGTCACTTAGTATACGTGCCAACATACTAAATTCAGAATTGCTCATTTAAAGGAGATTTTTCGTCTTGCTCTCATAAGGGTCACGTGGTTCTACACACTGTTTCATTATTCCAAGAGGTCTTTTGTGATTCTCTCATCCATATTTTTAGTTCAGCTTTTGATGCGTCGAATGCTTTTGCGTTTGGGGAGTATTCAGTTAAAGCTTACAATCCAATACGATCTTAGATTTAGTTCTGTCTCATGATAGTTAGTTAATTAGTTAGTCAGTTAGTAAGTTAGTTAGTTAGTTAGTTTGTTAGTTAGTTTGTTAGTTAGTTTGTTAGTTAGTTTGTTAGTTAGTTTGTTAGTTAGTTTGTTAGTTAGTTTGTTAGTTAGTTTGTTAGTTAGTTTGTTAGTTAGTTAGTTAGTTAGTTAGTTAGTTAGTTAGTTAGTTAGTTAATTAGTTAGTTTGTTAGTTTGTTAGTTTGTTAGTTTGTTAGTTTGTTAGTTAGTTAGTTAGTTAGTTAGCTAGTTAGTTATTGGTGGATGCATTGCAATGCTTCACATGAGTACTCGCGACAGTGCAACAATATGCTCATTACTCCATCCCTGTACACAGACCTATATATGTATATTCACTCACCCATACATTCAACCCTGTAGTCTATTCCTGCTCCTTTATTTTAGTTTGTTCTAAAAGTAGATTTGTTTGCTCTGAATATTTGTATGTATGTGTATTAGGGAGAAAGTAATATTAAGTAGCAACATTGGCAGGCGGCAATACTATACTACAATATGGCGGTAGCAAATCGTACTGTGCTATGGCATTCAACTGGAATGATTGAAAACTTAACTAAAACCCAGTAAAGCGTATATTTCGAAAAAAAATCACATAGAACTGAATACATTGAAAAGAGAAAAACGATTGAGCATGGTAAAATACAAATAAAAGCCAGATTCAGTTAAGCACAAAATTTTTATTGATTTTGTTAAAACAATATACCAATTTTTCGTTGTTGCTGCTTGGCTTTGTAAACAATTTATTTTTGGAAATTTAACAAAATTTTTGTTAAAAGTATTTAAACTTTCAACACAAAAAGAAAAAAGTTTTTAATTTTTTTTAAGAAAATGTTTTTATCTGTTAACTGGATTTTCTTTGTGAAAGAAAGGCTTCAGCTGCATGAATTAAATACTTATGAAATTCGAGTGCAGTTTTTTATCATTAAAAAGTTTTATGATTTAAATGCATTAAAATTTTAATTCTCACTGTGGCTAGGACCACTATTTTATAGGATTATTTTTATATGAATTATGTAATCAAAAATATTTTTATTACCACCGTCGTTAAGTGCTTTAGTTATTATTATGGCATTACATTATTTTAATATTTTTTAAAACTCATCAATCTTTGTGGATCACAAAAGCAAAACTGCTAATTCATCTCTTTTTTAATTTGATTAAGGATCAAAGTAAACCAGTACAAAGGGTAAGTTTAAAAATCTATATCACTTTTTATTTAAATGGTAAAAATGATAAAATGGTAAATACCAGTAGTAATTTACCAATGAAAAGGTTTAAAATGAGAATCTTAAAGTGATGGACCAGTCAGGAGATCTTTAGATTTATTCAAATTTATCAAACTTTTCCATACACTGTACTTATACCAGTTACTACTAATAGAATAATCAGTTTTGGTTTACATACTTGACAGTATATTAACCCATAGAAAAAGTTTTTATTGGTTTATGGATTGATGCATAGGCAAGGTAATAGACTTTTCAAATCCGAAGAAATACAGCTAGAACTCTAAATAGAGCCTGATGTAGCCGCTTTTTCCAGGAATCAAACGCACAACCTTCAGTTAACCACTGTACATCACCAGATTTTTTACCTCAGAAAGAAATCTCCTATCTCCTACCTTGCAAACCTTTCATACATTTGATTTACTGTCTGAGGCTACTCTTGCAACTCTTGTCATAAAGAACAAAAATTGTGAGCATATTAATTAAAAAAAATCATCTTAATTTTTCAAATGGAAGGATATACATACATAGAGAAATTTTTTTGGATGACATCTATACGTATACGTGTTAAAAAATTATTGATATTGAGAATATTAAGTATACGCCTAATTTAGTGAGGCACTTAAAAGTATAAAAAACTGAAAATTTTAAAACTTTTTTCTGATTTTAATAAAAATGTTTGTTCTTTACGATAAGAGCTTAAACTTGACCTCTGAGAGTAACTCAAAATTCCAAATGGTTTGCAAGTTATGGCACTAATAACTAACTAATAAAATAACTACTTCTTTGCAAAAATTACACATAGTCCCCAAATTGTTGGCCCACAAAACATTTTTAATAAAATTAAAAAAATAAAACGGGTAATTTTTGTTTTGTAGTGGTAGTAATTTTATTTCTTTCGTGTTGCACGCGTTCATAAATTGTTCTATAGACTAATCCATATTCCACAGATAAGTCTTTAGATTGGTTCATGGGTAAGTAAACAAAGTGAACCACAGTCCATAGACTTTTCAACCGATTAGCCCATAGAATAATCAGCAGACAATCCCTTAGAATAGTTAATTCAAGGTCTAGTCAATAGAAAATAGACTGGTATAAAGACTTGTCTACAGATTATTCCATAAAATAACCCATTGATTCCTCTATAAACAGATTCAAAGTAAATAGATCAACTCATAGGTTGGTTCATAGACTAGTCAAAAATAAATACACATAGACTAGTACATAGAATAGTCTATAGATAGGTCCATAGACTAGTTAACAGACTGATTATAAGGCTATTTAATAGACTGGTAAATAAACTGGTTCAAAGTCTTGTCAACTAACTAGTTAATAGAAACACAATAAATAGATCTATATAATTGTAAAAAATTCATAGATTGGTCAATAGTCTACCGCTCAGTCTATCACAATTTATACTAGATTTTTCTAATTATCCATTAAATGTCAGATCTGTCTAATTAATACAAGTACATTTATCATTGAGTATTTTCTCTTTCTCTATAAACATTCAATTTTTCAACTTTTTTACAAACATTTAATCTCTAGTTTTAATTTATTTCAAACGTTTGTTCTTACTTCGATATAATAATACTTTGTCTCTTTATTTACTTAGTTCATTTAACCCCTCATAAGTTATCCTCATTTGAACTTGTTACAGCTTTTGTTTTAACAAACATCAAACCAACGGGGTTAGATACTATTTTAGTTAAATCTTTGGTTTGAACTATTTACTAGAAAACTCCATCTTTGTTTAATACGTTGTATACTAATGTGTATGTATGTGTATCGTGTTTTTATTTTATTTAATAGTTTTTATCATTTCAGTTGGATTTTTTTTCATATTCCTTTTTTAATTTCCTTGAGGCCTTGGAAAAGTTGCATTTAAACTTTTGTATATAGCTTGTTGTTGTTTTTTTGTTTTCAATATTGTTGCTTAGACATGTCAATTGAAATTTATATCAATTGCAGAACATACAATTGCTTCATACTTATATATTTTCTACTTTCTTGTACAAAGATTAACTAGAAACCCAAAAGGAACAAAGAGTTGTATTAAAGTAAGAAATAAAGTAGAAAATTTATTTCTGCTTGAAATATTATACAGCTATTGGAAAACCGTAAACGGCAAATATGTGTCGTTCCTAAAATATATAGCTGTGTTAAAATAAGTAAATATTTATCTACCAAAAATTGGAAAAACATCAGTTACTGATCAGACAAATTAATACTTATTCCATGCTTAAAAGATGTATAAGGGTGATTATACCCTACACCAATATATTGTAATGCGTTTGTTATGATGTTTGCACAAACATATTTGTCCTATACCCACCTTAAAGTATAACGAACGACTCTGAAATACTTTCAGAGTTGATAAAGACATGTCCGTCCGTCTGTTAGGCTGGCTGCCATGTAAACCTTTATGATAAAAGTGATCCATTTTTTTAGCAAGCCTCCTTAGAATCGTATCTATCGATTTGGGCTTTTTATGTGGTCTCCGGTAGGTTTGTGGTTAGTGTTCTAGTCTGGTAGACCGGAGGTGGTGGGTTTGATTTCCACCTGAGGCACGGGTTAAGGAGCACACAACAGGCCCAATAGAGGCCTAGGTGTATTATTTTGGATTTGATGTATATGTGTACATCATCCTTTCAAATTAACTAACTAACTAACTAACTAACTAACTAACTAACTAACTAACTAACTGTGTTTTTTATCACATCAAAATCAAATACTACAAAAATCGTCACAACAATTTTTTCAAAATTTAAACCCCCTTTTAAATATATAATTATAATCATTCATATTGCAATAAAATAATTCTTGTTTGATCCTAACTCCTGCATAAAGCATTTTCATTAGAAAATTAGTTATTCAGCAATAAATTGCCTTAACTCTTTCAGGAATACGTGACACCGGTCTTTTTACATTTTTGTCGATTTAGAGCGTTATTTTAAGTTTACAGATAAATTTAATGGTTATTACCAAAGATAAATGTGTAATTTTTTTAGAATATATATAAAATTCTAATTAAAAATTTCTTTATGAAAAATAAATAATTTTTAATATAAACTTGTGGTGTAGGATATCATATGGTCGACCATGTCCAAATATACTTGCTGTAGATAAAAGTCTAATTTGATTTTGTGCATTTTAACCGAATATGTGTGTGTGTGTGAATTCTTCTTTATTTCATTTAGTCTTGCAGATAAATTTCTCTTCTTTTTCAGGATCAAAAGTAACAAAAGTTTTCTTTATTTCGTGTAGAGCTCTCAAAAATCTTATTTAGATGATCTCATAAATGTATATTTTAGTCAAGAGCAAGAGCTTAGAATAGTTCTATAGAATAGAATAGTTGTGTTTATAGATGCTTAGTCAATTGCTCTGCAAGATATGAATATCAGAAAGTTTTCGCAGTACAAATGAATCAAAAGCTCTTGCAGTAGCCATAGCAATTTCATCAATCGGAAACCTTCTGGTTAATCAGTCACTATGCAACTTGGACGTTCAACAAGCAACTCTAGAATATTATGGATCGTCAAAATGATTTAAATATATAATTTAAAGTGGAGCTATTTTAACTTGAATAAATCTTTAAGAAAGGTTACAAAACATGTGCAGAAATCACAACCATAGCTGCCATATAACATTTACTCTTAAATACATATATCTCTAAATAAGTATTGGATATTAAATATTCAAGTTTGATTGATTACATTTTCTAACATATTAAATTCAAAATAATTTAATTTAAATGCTGCTGAGTGGCGCCACATAAGTTCAATATGATTTTTAATCCCTAAACATGTAACATATATATGTATATAATTTTTTCGTAATTGTAAATATTTTTTCTGCAGTAGCTATTGTCATGGTTTGCCACTGCTATTTTTGCATATTCAGTAGTTTTTGTTTTTTTTTGCCATTAAAACATTAAATGTATGGCATAAAAATTGAAAATTTAATTATAAAAGCATTTTACCACAATTTATGATTGAAAAATATCACCAGCATTTATGTAACAATATTTAAATATAAATAATCATATGCATTCATTAGTCTCTGGGGCAAATAATAATAGAATAATAATATTTTTTTATTATTTTTATTTAAACGTGGGTTTTTAATTGATTTTAATTTAAGCAACAAAAAAGAAAAACAATCAGGGGAAATATAAAAAAATATATTCACTTTATTGACAGTAACAAAATCATTTAGCATTTAACTAATAAATTGAATATGTATGTATACGTACATATATATTAAAAACTCTATGTTATTTTTGTAGTTATTATAACGCATTTATTATTATTGTTGCTGTTGCTGCTGTAATTTTAACAACATTATTAATTGCTTATCAAAGGACTAAATATAATAATTTTAAAACCGTTTCGTATATGTGTGAATATTTAAATATTAAACGGGGATATGCGAAAAAAATTAACCACAAATGCAACAACGACAGCAGGCAATTACTTTAATTGCATTTAACAGAACATTTTATTGTTATGCTTTATGTTTCTCTATTAATAACACTGACAGTTTATGACAGATAGGACACGAAAAAAAACGAAAAGAAACTGGATATTAAAATTTAATATCGCTTTCATATAAATTAAAGTGTAAGTGAATTCGTATAAATGTATAATAACTATTTAATTGACAATTTATAAGGTCATAACATTAAATAATTCTGGATTGCGAATTTTTTAAAAATAACAAATAAGAATTATAGTCAGGCGATGCCGACCATGTAATACCCTACCTACCTTTTACAAAAATAAAATGTGATTTAGTTGTCACAATAAAGCATTTAAGTTAACCATTTTCAATAGGCTTCATCGACAAATCATTAAATTATCTTCAAAATTGCGACCTGCAGTTTAATTACAACGACGGACGGACATATATAAATCGAATCAGAAAATAACAAACAAACAAACTAACTAACGAACTAACCTACTAACTAACTAACTAACTAACTAACTAACTAACTAACTAACTAACTAACTAACTAACTAACTAACTAACTAAGTAACTAACTAAGTAACTAAGTAACTAACTAAGTAACTAACTAACTAACTAACTAACTAACTAACTAACTAACTAACTAACTAACTAACTAACTAACTAACTAACTAACTAACTAACTAACTAACTAACTAACTAATTAACTAACTAACGTACTAAATTACTAACTAACTAACTTACTAACTAACTAACTAACTAACTAACTAACTAACTAACTAACTAACTAACTAACTAACTAACTAACTAACTAACTAACTAAATAACTAAATAACTAACTAACTGACTAACTAACTGACTGGCTGACTGACTAACTAACTAACTAACTAACTAACTAACTAACTAACTAACTAACTAACTAACTAACTAACTAACTAACTAACTAAATAAATAACTAAATAACTAAATAACTAACTAACGAACTAACTAACTAACTAACTAACTAACTATCTTTCTAACTAACTAACTAACTTACTAACTAACTAACTAACCAACTAACTAACTAAGAGAGTATTCAATTATTCGGTTTTTTTTCTTATTCGGTTTACTCGACAAATAATTATCTGGGATTCTAAGTTGGCCGGCTAATAATCGGATAATTCAAAATTATTCGGTTAATCGAATAAAACGCAAGTGAAAGTCTTTTTAATAATATTATTTATTTTCTACAATATTTTTCTTCTCATAACGAAGAAACTTATATTTTTATTATTTCTCAAAAATTCTTTTTCTTAAATATTAGAAATTATTTATTTTCATGTGAAATCCTCTTCTATATAAAGATATTAAATTTATGTGTTTTGAGATTTATCAACGAGTTTTACAATTCATACGTTCCAATAAATAAGTGTTTAACTATGTATTGCAGAACAACTTATTAGAAATACTTTAGAAACACAACACTGTTCTTCAAAACTGGATGTAGAAGTAAAGGCGATATCATTATTTTCAGGATTTGTTTTCAGAAATTTGAAATGTTTCTGCAAGAACCCATTCTAGAAGTAAATTAATCAGAACAACTTATTACAATGTTTCTGAAGTAAAATTATAAAGGTCATTCAATAAATATTCTTTTTTATAGAAAAGTAATTAGGAAATTAATACAGAAAGTAAATTTATTATGAACATATTGCATTTTGTATAAGATTTACCGTGATTTTATTGTTTAATAATAAGTTTTTCTTAATCGGTTAATTGACATAAATTATTCGGTTTATTCGTTATTTGAAATTTGGCAATTTTTCATTTATTAGAGCGATTAATCGTCAGAAATTGATCGATTAAACGATCGACGATTAATAGTTTGAATAATCGTTTCAACAATTTCTTAAAATAAGGTTAAAACAAATTCACTGATGTAGGGTATCATATGGTCGACCATGACTTACTTTTTCCTAATAGCTTAATAAAAAAAAACATTTTATATATTTTTTATATAACTTTGTCCATACCAAATAACAACACACAATTTTATTTTATTGTATATCCTTACTTACACTTACAAACAAGTCTTAAAACCCATGTGTGTCTGTGTGTTAATAAAATAAATTTTATTAAAACTATAGCTTTCTTTATCAGATATTTTTTACTATGTATTTGTACTATTAGTAGCTTAATTTTAGTGTTTCATTTACTTTTGTAGTTTAAAAGAGATTGCTAGGATATATGTATGAAAAAATTGCTATCTCAGATTATGTTTTACAAAATTTTACTGTTGCTAATGAAATTGTAAACGATTTTGCTTTTTTTTATTTGATATAAGTAAAGATATTTTTATTTGTGTAGGTTAAATAGATAAATTAGTTAGTATTTATATAGATTTTTTTTAATAAAATAATCCAATAAGAATCGAGCATGTTGGACAATGTGATGCAGTACTATGGATATAAGAGTATAGTAAGGAGACATTCATTAGGTTAGTTGATATATAAAACTTAAAATTGTGCATTAAACTTCACAAAACGAAGAGAATGACAATATTCAACTACCCAAAGATGGGAGCAACTCATTTCCAACGCTCAGTATCACAGTCACTCCTCTGTGTCATTGGGTAACAGCACCAAACATATACCGAATTTTACAATTTATCAGTCTTTTAACCGCAATTATAGCCACTACGTATATCCCGAACTGGACACAGTCTTGCGGGCAACTTGTCACCCGTATTACCAATTATGTGGCCCTTTGGTTAGATCCCATATAAAATCATTCCAAGGACTAGCGGAGGAGTGAAGTGACATGTTAAACCTTTTATCCAACTCATTCAACTCAGCACATTTCTTATTTATCCGACACATTCATGAGAGAAAACAAGTAGTCGGCCTAGGCCAACCATATAATAACCTACACCTATATAAGAAAAAAATGTGATTTAGTTTTCATAATAAAGCATTTAAGTCCAATTGTACCTTGCATTAGAGATACGAAAGCCATTTACTGTTTAATAAAACTGTGGATATTTAAGTAAAATGTTTATGGGGGCTTTTTAGAGGGGCTAGGCTCTGAGGCCCTATAATTATAAAGTTCATCAGGGTCATAAAGACTAGTATAGAACTTGGTTTTGCAGCTTTTTGTCGAGATACGAGTATATTAAACATAATTATGAACGTAAAAGCCCTATTTGGCGGGTTCCGTTCTATGGGGTCTAGGTGGAATAATGGACCGATATTAACTTATAGGCTTCGTCTACAGTACCATAAGAGATCATGCGCTAATTTCATTGAATTATCTCCAAAATTGCGACCTGTAGTTTGATTACAATGTTTACAAGCCCTATTCGGGGGTACAGTTGTATGGAGCCAGGTGAAATAATAGACCGATCTTAACCATTTTCAATAGAGTTCGTCCCTGGGACAATAGAAGACCATGTACCAAATTTAATTATCTTCAAAATTGGCCTGTAGTTTGATTACAAGTTTTACATGGACGGATGGACAGACGGACGGTCATAGTTAAATCGACTCAGAAAATGATTCTAAGCTGATTGGTATACTTTAAGGTAGGTATAGGACCAATATTATTGTATAGGGTTAAACATATGACGCATTCATTTCAGGTATACAGTTGGTGACATATACAATTGACACGCAAACATTTCCAACGCTTAGACCCACAAAAACTCCTGTGTGAGGTAACTTTTGTCATCGGTAACAGCACCAAATTTATTCGTTATTCACACTCTAATACGTCATTCAACACCAAATTACAAATTGAATTTTATGACTCAACCACTACGTAGATTCCGAAGGAACTCCAACCCATTCATTAGCCAGGGCATAACCACAAAAACAAATTATGTGCTTTTGTGGTTAGACCCCATTTCAAATCATTCCATGAAGTGACAGAACCAATTTCTAGTCCCGGCAGACTAGAGGCACTGCTAACACACCTTTTATTACATTTTTAATTTTGAATCCAGGATCTTGTATTGTATAGTCCATTACCATACTAGCTACTAGCTCCATTGATTACGTAGCCAGCCAAATTTTAACATACCTCTCAAGTAAAGTTAAAACCATAAGTTATTATATAACTACTTAAAAGTAATGCATACGGTATGTAGCAGTAACTCGTGTTGTAAGAGTTTTTATGATAGTACTCAGTATCTGCTGGCATAGTCATCTATGGCCTTAGTTCTTTAATTAATTCAATAACTTAACATCAAATTCAATAATATTTGACCCCAAAGGGAGCAAAACTACAATTTAATAAAAATCAAAAAAAAAAGACCAATAAAAACTTTGTACTTTTTGCTGTAAACTGACATTTACTTTTTCTTTATTAAATTGAATAAATAAATAGCAGAGCAGCAAGTAAAAGAAAAGAAAAACACAAAAATGCATAAATTTATTTTCCCCCTTGTTTTTCCTTTATGCCACCACAAAACTATGGTAAACTGTGAAAAGATAAATAAAGATTTTCTGATCATGTGTTACACAAACAAACAGAGAATAAGTTTTAAATTTAAATTGTTTTTTTTTTCTTTCTTATGATTTAGTTATAAATTTAGTTAACGAACATCATAATGTTATATATGTATGTAATTAGTAAAGTAAATAAAATACCAACTTACCGTACTTCCTTCATAATCGCTGGTTAATAATTGTATATCAATTTCTATATCAAGGTTTCCCTTTGAACTGGCTGTTGACGTAATTAATTGAAGAGGCAAATGATCGACCATTAAACCATCAACCAGTGAATTATTGTTATTAATGAAACCGCTGCCACTGCCTCCAATGAGAGTGCTGTTGACATTGTGTAGGCTTCCTATAAAATGGCTGTGGGTCATATTTAGTGCCGGCGCTAAGAGGGATATGGAAGAATTATAATTGCTGACATTGAGGGTGCTGCTATTATCAGTGATGCTGTTGTTGTTGCTGCTGTTGTTGGTATTATGATATAATATTTTGTTAATATTGGTGTTGCCATTGGCTATGGCGGTGTTGTTTCCGGCCGTATAACTACTATGATACGGATGTGCATATGCTGATGATGTTAGGGAGGAATGTTGGCTCTCGGCCATATAGGTGGCCAGAGCACCTGTTGTTCCTGCCACCGCTAATGCAGCAACCGTTGTTACCGAGTTATTTAAAGCAGCCACAACTTTTAAAGTTGTGGCAGCCATGGTGGTTAAAGCGGCCAATGTTGAGCTGCTCCTACTACTGCTGCTGCTGGTTGTGTACAAGTTAGAGGTGGTCATTTTTTGTTTTACTTTTCTTTTAATTTGTTTGAACTATTTTTACACTTTCTTTGTTTTTATTTTATTTTTTTTTTTTCGTTTAACTTTCCTTGTTTTGTTTTATAACACTAAGGAATTGAATTTATTTATAGCACTGGGTTTAATTTATTTGCCCAAGTGTGCAGCACTTTTAACATTCAAGTCGTTAGAGTAGAAAAGTTGAAAACAAATGTTTGGAGGGCTTAAAAGCTGCAGGAATTTTAATTGCAAAATAATTGCTTGCACTTTTGTTGAAAGAAAAGAAAATTGTTAGACTTAATGAAAAGGACTATAAAACAAGGAAGGTAAGAAATAAGAAATGAAAGATATTTAACTAACAACAGTACTTTTAATTTATTGCCACTTATTTCTGGTAAAATCACAAAAAATATTATTAAAGATTTTTTTATTATTTATAAAGTTTTTTTGTTTTTAAATTTAACTCATTTTCAATGTTTGCTCCATTTTAACACATAATTTAATAAATTTTTGTTTATTTCTGATTTTTTTGTAGCAGTTTTAGCTTTTCATTTCTAATTAAACGGAAATAAGTCATTTGAAATAGTTTTTTTTATTTTTTCAAATAACACAAAAAAGTAACAAATTTATAGCATATTTGTTCGTTTTTTCAGTTTATCTTTATCAAAAAACGGAAATTGCAAATTTTAACGGGTTTCACAAACATTTTATTTCTCATTCATTCATAATTTTTCTGCTATTTGTTCACTCTTTATTTTTATGATATATATTTTTGTTTGTTTTTTTTCTTTATTCACTGTTTTTTTTTTTATTTGTTATATATTTTTGTTTGTTGTATTGTTAGTTATTTGCTGTTATTTCTGTCATGCAATATTGCATATTTATGTATATAGTTTATTTTATTTAGTTTTTTCTCCATTTTTGTTTCAAATTCTTCTTCATGTTTAACTTCCTGTTGACCGACAAGTTCTTGTTGTTGTTTTTGTGTATATGCGTTTTTATGTTATTTTAGGGCTGCAATGAGAAATATGGAAAAATATTTTTTATTACAGTGTTACTTTTTTTGCAAAGGACTATGGCTAAAAATAAAAACATTTAAACTAAAAATTTTTGTATTTAGGGTCAGTGTAGTTTGTTAATTAAATTTTTAATAACATAGCAATTTTTTGTTAATAAAAGGGCGTAGTGTTAGATTTTACTATTTAGAAAATCTTACTAATTACACAAGTCAACAAAATCAAACTTTTCATTTCGCTGAGTTCAAATATCGTTATTAAACCGTATTTCAAAAACTTTAACAAGTATGAATGTATAGTCGGGCGTAGCCGACCATATGATACCCTACACCAGTCAGTTTGTATGTTAAAAATGGGGATTATTAAAAAAAAATAAAGCATTTGGTTTGTTTTTTAACTTTATTTCGGAATATTTTTACTCTTTTTTTTGGCAAAAAAGAGATTTTTTAAGAGGGCCCAAAGTGGAGTAGGGCAAAATGTGGCCCTATCCTTAAAAATGTTGGTAGGGGGAGTTAAGTCTTCTTCAATATTATTTATGTAGAATTTAAAAGTGTTATTAGTGTTTGTAAGTGACTTTTGACCTTTAAGTCATTTTCTGAAGGGGAGTTTGTATGGGGGATAGGGTCAAATGAAGCCCGATCATTACAAAAATCGGTAGTGTCATTTAAAGTTCTATAAAACTAAGTTTTGTCGACTTTTGTTAACATAATAGATCATTTAAATTAATTATAAGCCAAAAGGCTCTATTTGGGGGTACGGTTGTATTGGGGCTTGTCGAAATAATGGACCGATTTTAACCATTTTCAATAGGCTTCGTCCTTGAGCGTGTGTGCCCAATTTCATCCAATTATCTTGAAAATTGCGACCTGTACCTTGCGCACAAGGTTTACATGGACAGCCAGACGGACGGACGGACGGACGGACAAGCCGATTGTAGCTTAATCGACTCAGAAAATGATTCTAAGCCGATTGGTATTTTTAAAAAAAAAAAAAATCATAATTTTTTGTATTTATATGTATTTCATTAAAAAAATTATTCAAAATTAATAATATTGTGAATAAAATTAATAAATATAATGAAAATGACATCTTGAAACATAAAATTTTTGAAAAAATCAAATATGTAAAGTTAATCGCAAAAAATCTAAGCATAGAATTAAACACGTAAAATACTGATAAAAAGAAAATCATTTTTTGTTACTTTTTCATTCACCAACTGGTATTTCTTAAACAGATTATACTGAAATTAAGACTGTACGTATATAACACTAAGAAATCGAGTACTAGAATTCTAGAAACAATATATACTTAACTTTACAAAACAAAATCGTTCACTATTTTTTTTGTAATATTTACGAAAATTTCATATCTAATATGAAATATTAAAAATCAATCTTTTGAGCAAAAAAAATCTAAAACATCCATTGTCAAAAAATAGGGGAAATTATATGACAAATATTAAAAAAAAACTTATTATTGATTTAAAAAATATTTTCAATTATAAAAAAGAATCAATTAAATAAAGAGAAATTTTCTTTGAGATTTTTGAAAAAAAAAAAAAATATTTAAATTTTTTTTGAATTTTAAATTTCCTTGCAAGGTAATCTAGTTACACTGCAATAACTGTCATCATGATTATTCTCTTTAGAAAGATAATTTTGTGTTGGTGTTCATATTATTTAAAAAAACTTTAAAATTTCGTTCCTGTTTTGCCAATCTAAGTAAAAACTTCAAAAAAGTGGCGAACAATGTCTGTACAAAAATCGCAAAATCTCAAAAACTAAAGCTATCCGAAAAATCACATTAAAAATACATAGTTTTTCTGGACACAAATGTATATATAAACAAGTAGGAAAGTAAAGTCGGGCATGGCCAACCATATTATACCCTACACCATGAGAATATTTTTAAAATTTTTACTTTTTATAAAAAACTTTTATGTTGAATATTATTCCAAAATATTTAAGCAATTTATTGATAAAAAAATCAAAATTTCTAAATGAGGCTTTATATAGGTCAAATATGGGCCGATCCTAGGGAAATTTGGGAAAAGGATATATATTTAAATAACAGTTAGTTTTGTTGAGTTTCATTGCGATACAAATGTTTACAAGTCAATTTTAGACGTTTAAGACATTTTTTGAAGGGGGTTTGTATGGGGGCTAGGGTCAAGTAGGGTCAAATTTTCCTTACGAAAATCTGCAGTATCATTTATACATATATAAAACTTATTTGTATCAATTTTTAGAGAGATAATAGAATATTTGACGTAATTATGGCATAAAAAGTTCAAATCGTGAGGTACGGTTGTATGGGGGCTAGGTGAAATAATGGACCGATTTCAACAATTTTTAATAGGCTTCGTCCCCGTACTAAAAAATATGCTTGGTCCAAATTTCATAAAATTATCTTGAAAATTGCGGCGTGTACCTTGCGCACAAGGTTTACATGGACAGCCAGCCAGCCAGCCAGCCGGACGGACGGACGGACGGACATGTCTTAATCGACTCATAAAAT
>NC_060952.1:35692894-35742894 GCF_022045245.1 Lucilia cuprina
AAGATCTTCTGTTGTCCCAGGGACAAAGCCTATTAAAAATGGTTAAGATCGATCTATTACTTTACCTAACCCCCATACAACTGAACCCGCCGAATAGGGCTCGACAAAAAGGAGCAAAACCAAGTTATATACATGCTTGTAATACCCTAGCCCCTATAAAAAGCCCTTCAAAATTTGACTTAAATATCCACAACTTTATTCAACAATAAATGGCTTAAGTATATCTGAGACAAGGTACAATTAAACTTAAATGCTTTACTATGGAAACTATATTACACTTTATTTTGAAACAGGTGTAGGGTATTACATAGTCATCCTCGCCCGATTATAATACCTTACTTGTTTTATTTTAATTTCGTATTGACTTTCTGCAAAATCATCGACTGGAGATCTTCTAATATAACTTTAACGGATGACCATATTTATGTACATTAAATTATAGGTCTTCTTATAAGCCTTCAGCGAAATACCTTCTTATAGGCCTAAAACGAAAACCTTCTATCAGGCCTCTTAGAGAAGCGCGAAGGCAAGCACGCTGTGAAGAATTGATATGATTAGGAAATTCATTGGAGTGTGCTTGTGGAAAATAATACCTTTAATAAGGCCGATTTACGACTTATTTTTCTCGCTAGGAATAATTATGTATTGGTGAATCATATTTATAATTGCCATTAACATGTAAAAGTGTACAGTAACTAAAATAATGTCAAAATTAATTTTTGGTGACATTATATTGTTACAACAAACATAGTATAGTTGTGGTTATCATTTCGTAAATATTATTAATTTACAGAATTAAAAATTCAGGTTTTGTGTAATAACTACCATTTAAGCACCACCACCAGTTAATGTTTAACTGGTAGTTATTTTGTATGAAAACTATTAATATATCATAAAGATAAAAAATTTCTAGAAATTGTAAAAATGGGGGTAAGCAATTTAAAAATGTCCAATTACTTCTTTAAACATTTCAATAATTACAATAGTTTCATATTTTTCCGTCAGTTTTAATGACGTTAAAAATTTCTAGGATTTATTGTACGTAATTATAATTTTACAATTATAAATTCACCTTTTAAATAAATGCTAAAAATTTACATTTAACCCTTTCACGCACAAAACTAAACCGCTGGATTTTTTTGTGGATATTCATTTTTACGTATATTAACCTTTTTTTTGAAAAATGTAAAAAGTGTTTTCGCAGGATATCGCATGATATTATCCTTTTTAGCATGTAGTGACATCAAATTCTAAAAAATACTGTAGCAGTTTACTTACGCTCAAAATCGAGAAAAAATAAAAAAAAATCTTGGGACAGCGGTGTTCCGTATACGTGAAAGAGTTAAAAACATTTAATATAAATACATACATATTTAGCTCTTTAAAATTTTATATATTTTTATTACCATTTAAAAATGCTGTTCACTGCAGTGGGGAATTTGCTGAAAAACAAAAATATGTACATACATATACACATGTACATATATTAAAAAACTTTTTCTGAAAATTTATTTTTTCCTTTTATTGCTTTTACTGACATTTAAGTAATATGTTTTCGAAAATAAAATAACAATCAACAATCCACATTAAAGTTTAGTTTTCCATAAAGTTTAATTAAAATCTAGTTTGATGGTTAAATATAAATTAAGAAAAGAACTGCAGTTGAAATAAAATATTGTGGTATACTTTTGGGATATATGTATATATATTAAAGTATTTAGAACCACCTCATGTAAATCTTGTTAAATAGTAAAACATTTAACAAATGTCGGCGTAACCGTTGGAAAACAAATCTTTAGTACAGAAAACTTTTTAATGGCAAATAAAAATGTTACATCTTATAACAAAAATGCTTCATTTTTATTCATTCTTAAGTAGTTTGAAGAACATAATCATATGTAAACTTTTATGTAGCAAATAGAAGAGATATAACCTTGAATATTTAGCTACTTTAGTAATTTAGTTAAAAGTAATGCTGTGAATATGTTTAAAAAGGAACCTTCTTTTAGCAGAACATTTAAAGTTTGGCCATAAAATGTTTGTTAAATGTAAGTCTGTAAATATCTACAAGTCAAAATATAAAAGAAAATTATTGTCATGGAATTTTTTTATTAGTCTGCATGTACATATGTATATATGAACATAAATGACACTTTATGTTTGTTTAAAAATATTTATGTACAAAAATTATTTAAATACAATAAGGTTGTTTGTATGTAAATGTCAACTACATTTAAAAAGTAACAATGTAATTTTTTTCTTTTATTTATCAAAAAAATAAAAACTTTATTAATTTACAAACAAGACAATTTTTGACAATTTAAATATCTTAAAAATAACTTAAAAAACAAATATCATTCGCACTTAATAAAATTGACAAATATTCTTAGAAAAGAAACAAATGAAAATATATTTATTCAGTATTAATTTCATAAGTTCACTTAGATCCACTAGGGCCCACACATAAAAGTAAACCTGTACGTTACCTTTCTACACTGAAAATATTTCATGTTACAGTTTACGGAAAATAATCGTAATATTTACGAAATATACATGTATATATGAAATATTATTTGGTCCATAACTTTTCTTACATTACAAAAGTACAAAACCTGCACTTTCCTTTTCTACACTGAATATATTCCATGCTTTATTCTATGAAAAGAAATCGTAATATTTACGAAATATTCATTTATAATATGAAATATTATTTGATCATATCTTTTCTAGTTGTACCCTTTGTGGTAATTGGTATTAATACAATTTGATGAAACAACAATGGGTTCTTATCCAAACTAATTTGTCGTATGATATCAAACTCTGATAGATCCGTTCTCATGCAAGAAGTTGCTACATAGCAGACTCAATCCCTGATCCGCTGGGAAGGGGTAAGACAAATGCACGACGTGACAACTCCTGCAGAACTTTTTATAGAGTCATACCGATGAGCCCGCCTTGACAAGAGGGAAAGTGTTGTTGACCTGGATCCAATGCAGTCATGTTGTCGAATATTTCTCTATCTTGTTTTTCTGGATAAATGATAAAAGACCAATTTATATACCCACAATCAAAAAAAGAAGGGAGGTACATTGATTTTGTCATTCCATTTGTAACACATTGAAATATTGATCATAGACCCACAAAAGTATATATATTCTGGTCCATTATTAAATTCTAAGACATGTCTGTCCATCCGTTTATCTCTTTGTCTGTCTGCTAAAAGCACGATAGAGTCCGAATCGAAAGAGCTCGATGTTTAAGAAGTATATATAATCAGGTTTTTTTAATTCTATGACATGCTGTCCATCCGTCTGTCTGTCTGTCAGTTTGCTGAAAGCACAATAGAGTCTGAACAGAAAAAGTTATATTCCCTATAGGTAAAGTTTGTTTGGTATTGAAAATGAACAATATCAGCCCACGTTTTCCGATAATTTATCTAAACTAAGAGAAACAAAGTGATGTCACATAGTCTAAAAAAGTGACGATGAAGTAAATGTTTATTTTAGGTCATTGTATGACATGATAATTTTAAATAAAATGAAACAGGAAGAGTTGAATGTAATTAAAAAAACAATTTTGTTCTCAAAAAGACACACAATAAGTATTTTATTGCATCGAATTATTTGCGTGATGTTAATATTTTTACAGCATTTATAATAAAATATTAGAAACGTATTTTTACAAAAATTAAATAAAATTATCTTTAAATCTTCCAACATGCAAAATTTACACGTGCCCTATAAAAAAATAATAAAGAAGTTAGGTCGATATCTCTCACATTCTAGCGGCACCTGCGATTTGAATTTTGAGGATTTTGGAGAAAATAAATTTTTGTTCAAATTTTTGAAAAACGAAATTTCTTCTTTGCTTTTAGGAATTTTATGTAAAACTTGTAAAGAATATATTCAAAATAATATCAAAAAATTTATATCTTAAGTTTTAGTAAAATTGAATAATATTAACCCATAAACTGTAAAGGTCAAAGTTCTCTTGAAACCATATTGAAATATTATTCACTTTTCAACCAGTAAAATTTGTTAAAAAAAAAATTCACAAAAAAATTTATAAATTAACCCTTAAACGTACCTAAATATATTTTTAAAATCATATGAAATGTCCGTAATATATAAACAAATTCTACAATGCCATTTTGCGAAAAAAATGCTGTGTGATAGAAATAACTGATATCAGATTTGCTTTCAGCAGCTTAATATACATTTAATTTCAAAAGTTTTCACACACCTTAATTTTATTGGTTTTATATAATTTTGAAAAATATTAATAACATCTTAAGCTTTTTTATCATCAAAAAGGTCTTCTCGTTTAACCACTAGTGTTAACCACTAGACAACACTGAAAATGCCTTTTAAATAAAAATAGCTGATTCCTATGTATTTACAACTGCTGAGTTTAAAAATTGCTATGAAATAGTTTCCGAGATATTGTGGCTTTTGTAAAAACGTTATTTAAGACATGTTTTTTGATATTTTTTACTCAATTTCTCAGAACCGCACCAATATTTATGGAGTTATTAAAACAACATGGTTATCAACATAAAATTATCTATCATTAGCGTGTAATGATGATGACAGTTAATACAGGATACTTTGGAAATCCTGCAGCGAAGTTGAAAATTATACTTTTTTCGGTTTATCCTTATAAATTTAATTTAAAGTAAACGAGTTTGATTTCTTTTAGCAATATAGATCCAATACATAACAACAACAACATTTTTAAATAACAATTGGAAATTCTTTAAAAATTTAGTAAAATATTTTGCAATAAATTCGTGATTTTTGGTTAATGTACTTAACAATAATTCTTCTTCATACATCATGATCTATAAAACCTATATAATAATATTAAACTTTGTAAGCAATAAGATCCTCACAAAGATCTTGACAAACATTTATGAGCATCTAAAACTATATTTTTTTAAGAAAGAACATTTCATATATCCAATTCACTGTCGGTATCGTATTGTTGTATCATCATATGTCATTAATATTTTACAGACAAAATTTTTTGACACAAAAAACAAAAGAATGGTAAAAACTTACGACATACAACGTTACGGCACTGATTGTGAATTGTATAATATTTTGAATTTATGGATATGTAAAAATAACTAACAAAAGTTTAATTCAATCCGAAATATTTCACTGGGTTTTTAGCGAATTTCTAGTTTTAACCGAAAAATTATATTATTGGTTTGTATTGGTAGTACTTTATGTAAAAATTCCAATAAATTTAGATCAAAGTATTGTTATAAGGATAAAACCAAGAAAGTCTCAATTTTCAACTTCCATGCAAGGCAATCTAGTATTACTGCAATCATAATTATGCTCTTTAGAAAGATAATTTTAAGTAGATTTAAATATTGTTAAAGAAGAAAAACTTTGGAATTTAGTTCCAGTTCTGCAAAATTTATTGAAAACTTTAAAAAAGTGTCTGTACAAAAATCGCAATATCTCAAAAACTACAGCCAATCGAAAGTTTTAATAATGATTTTTGAACTCAGCAGATGGAAATATATAGTAATTAGCTATTTTTTTATTTAAAAGGCAAAAAGTTCGATTGTGTTGACTTGTAGAATTAGTCAAGATATCTTTTTTAAACATTTCTAAAATATTTTCCTGTTGCTTAAAATTATCGCTCATGATAAAAATGTGTAAATAGTAATTTAAAAATAACACTTATTAATTTAAAATAATAGACAATTTCAACACCTCTATAATTATGTTTAACCACAAAAAAACCTTATTCACACATTAAATTTAATTAATACTTACGAAAATTAAAGGTTCATTTACATTTCCAATTACGAAACTTTACTAATAATTTTCGACAAAAAAAATAATACAAATAAAAATGTTTATAGTTTTTACTATAATTTTTTTATACTCATTGTTTCATTGTAAATAACAGTAATTAACACTTTATCGTATTGCATAAGTTAAGGAGTGAATATTAAAAAAACACACACACACATACTAAAAACAATAGTTTTTGTTTAGTATTATTTAGCTTTCTTTATAGTTGTTTAAAAATGTTGCATGCAATTGTTTTTTATGTCAATTTTATGTTAAAAAAACACACAACACGCAAATAACTATATGTATATGAAGCTGCAATACAATATACAAATATCGACAGAAAAACCAAATAAAAATTCAACTTTTTTTTTTTTTTTTTGAAACTAGAATTACATGGTGTTGACACGCAAAACTTTAATAGCACAACATAAACAGGAAATGTGTATGCAAGCAAAATGGCATGGTTTTTAAACTGAATATATGAACAACTTTTTATGTATTTTTAGTTTGCTTACTAGCGGTTACAATTGTTAAAATATGCAGGCCAATCGAAATGGCATTATTATTTTTTGTTGAAGAATTTTTTTCTTTTCATTTAAATATATTTTACACTAAACATAATAAATTTTTTTTGTTTGCTTTACCGACGGCTTTAAGGAAACACATACACATAAGTAAAATTAAAAAAAAAAATAAATATTTTCTAATAAGTTAACAATAATATTTTATTATTATTTTTATTTAATTTCACATTTTTGAAACACTTTTTAATATATTTTATTTTTAATTTTTAGTTTTAGTATTTTCAGTATTTTTTTATTTTTAATATTTTTTTTTATTTTTTTTTAATTTTAAATTTTTGTTTTTAATTCATCCGTTATTTATGTTTATTATTATCCATTTTGTTTATTATTTTTTTCTGTTTTCTCTTGATGAATTTTGTTTTTAAAACCGTACAAGATGAAAGCTTAATGTTGACTAAACATGCAGCAGCTTGCTTACTATGCTTACCTTACACAAACACATACTACAAAGCACACGCACACACTCGCATCCTTAAAAAAGCATACTAACACAGAGATTTATACAACATCAAACACGACGGTTATTTTAAGTTCGAATCTACTAAGTTAGCGCGCGATTGACAACAACACCAAAGAGACATACCCTCATACTTGTTGTTCGTATGAGGGTATGTCGTTTTACAAGAAGTAATTTTAATGTTACCACACTCACACACTCGCACACACATATATATATATATATATTACCATAAAAGCTGTTGCTTTGCTCCCTGTGTTATCACATATGTACACATATAGAACAGGGTACGAAAAATAAAACATAAATCTTAACACTTCTCAAAGTTTGATTGTGTTTTCCTTTTTCTATAGACAACTCATATTATATTGTAACGCCAAAATGTATGCAACAATTTGTTGTATTTGTGTTTTACTTTAACAACTAGACATTTTCTCCATAAATTCTTGATAAGTTCATTGTAGAAGCTTAAAATCAACTCCGCGCAACTATGGAGAACATGAGAATGACTAAGAGAAAAGCTTTAGCTTTATGCTCTTTTTTATTCACTATTAAATTCTCTGAATTTTTTCTCTAAAATCACCTGTTGGTCGTCGTTATAATGCACCGGTTTTCGTTTGTGTACAATTCATATGTCAGTAATAGGAGTATTTATTTAGTTTAGTGGCTTAGTAGGTCTGTTAATGAAAACCACCCCCATTTCGTTGCTTCTAGTGCAAATGAAATTAATAAGAATGAATTGTATGAAAATTACAACAGTGGACGACGAAAAAAGAATTTTTTTTGAAGCAAATAAAAAAATATATATGTTTGAAGTATAACAGTTTGTACTAATGACACTTGGCAATAAATCAAACTTATTATTAATTACAAATGATAACATTCAATATTTAGCGTATGAGTATCAAAAGTTTATATATTCCACATACGTAAATACAGATATGTATAAACAAATCGCACACCCTCCACCACCATCAGTGGTGATAGAGGGTATATATAACTTTGTCATTCCGCGTGCAACAACAAGAAATATTCATCTGAGACCCAAGAAAGTATATATATTCTTGGTCCTTATGAAATTCTGAGTCGATTTAGCTATGTCCGTCTGTCTTTCCGTCTTTCTGCCTAAAACGCATTAAAGCTAAGAAAATATTTACTGTTACCCTAAGCAGTTTGATATTGAAAATGAGCAAAATCGGTTCACATCGGGAAAAGTTATAAATCAAAATTTAAAACAACCTCGAAAAAAATAAGCTTTTTTTAGAAATTCTGATGTAATTTTCTCGAGAACTATGCAAGATAATTCCATAAAAATCACCAAACATTTGTTTCTATACAAGAGCTAGAATCGCTGGAATCGGTTTAAAATTTCATGTATCTCCCATACAAAAGTACATATTCCCGGAAAATTGGTTTTTGGTTAATAACTTCCGTCGCAATGTCGATATCTTCACAAAATTTTACAAATTAAAATCTTATGTGAATAGAATTTATTCAGAGGAAAAATTTTTGGGATGGGTTCATAATTGGACATAGCTTCCATACACCTCCCAAAAATCACTTAAACGCACATAATTCATTACCAAATTAAGATATCCATATAAAATTTGGTACAAGTATTGCTCCCACATAAAGAAATATTGTAATGATTTTTTTTTCGATCGGTCCATAATTGATCATAGCTCCCATACAAAGTCCCCTCCCGAAAATCACTTAAACGTGCATAACTCATTACTAAATTAAGATATCGACATAAATTGGCATAAGTTCATATTGCATATAAATATTATTCATATGCATATAAATATTATAGTGAAAGGGTTTTCTATCGGTCCATAATTAGTCATTGCTCCCATACAAGGCCCTTCCCGAAAATCACTGAAACGCGTATAACTCATTATTAAAGTAAGATATCCATATAAAATTACCATGAATTTTTTTTTTTTTTTTGGGATCGGTCTATAATTGATCATAGCTCCCATACAAGGTTCCCTCCTTAAAATCACTTAAACGCATATAACTCATTACTTAATTAAGATATTCCTATAAAATTTGGTAAAAGTATTTCTCCTATATACAGAAATATTACAATTAAGTTTTTTTGGATCGGTTCATAATTGGTCATAGCTTCCATATAGGGTCCCCTTCCGAAAATCACCTTACGAGCGATACTCATTATTAAATTAAGATCTCTATATAAAATTCGGCACAAGTATTGCTCATATATAAAGAAATAATATTGTGAAATTGTTTTCCCTTTCAAGGTCCCTTTTGGAAAAACACTTAAAGGCACATAATTCATTACCAAATAGTGATACCCTAAAATATTTGGTATAAATACTATTTTTGTACACATAAATATTATTTCAAAATTTTTTAATGATCGGTCCATCTTTGATCATAGCTCCCATACAAGATTTCCTCCCAAAAATCAGAGAAAACGCACATAACTCATAACCAAATATTGATATATATATACATACATTTAGCAAAAATATTGATCTTATATACATAAATTTACTATAAAATTGTTTCACGATCGCTCTATATTTGGTTATAGCTCTTATGCTAGGTCTAGAAAATCACTTAGATTCACAATTTTTATTACCAAATAATGATATAAATACAGAATTTTGAAATTTTGTCATTATATACATAATTGGACATAGCTCCCATACATAGTTCTTTTACGAAAATCTCTTAAAAGCACATTACTCATTACCAAATATAGCTATTGATTCAAAATTTGGCACAAATATTAGTTTTGTATACAAAAATTATATTTCCAGATTTTTTCATTATTGGTGCATAACATATGTGTTGTCGGTCCTCTACAAGGTTCCCTTCAGGAAATCATTTAAACACACATTACTTGCATACTTGCATACATGCAAGTTACTTAATATTGCTAAAAGTTATAATAATGTAATGTTCATTAAATCTTGGAATTGTAATAGATTTCAATCTTGGGATTTTTCTATTTAAGTATTTGATAAGTTAGAAATGTATTAATATTAAAGTAGCTGGTGGAGGGTATTGAAGGTTCGGCCCAACCGAATATAGCACTATAACTTGTTATACCCTACACCACTTTAGTGGGGAGGGTATATTGGGTTTGTGCTGATGTTTGTAACATACAAAAATATTCGTCCTATACCCATCTTAAAGTATACCAATCGGCTTAGAATCAATTTCTGAGTTAAGCTATGTCCGTCCGTCCGTCTGGCTGGCTGTCTATGTAAACCTTGTGCGCAAGGTACAGGCCGCAATTTTCAAGATAATTGGATAAAATTTGGCACACGCGCTTCTTTTGGCCCATGGACGAAGCCTATTGAAAATGGTTAAATTCGGTCCATTATTTCGACTAGCCCCCATACAACCGTACCCCCCAAATAGGGCCTTTTGGCTTATAATTAATTTAAATGATCCATTATGTTAACAAAAGTCGACCAAACTTAGTTTTATACAACTTTAAATGACACTCTCGATTTTTGTAATGATCGGGCTTCATTTGACCCTATCCTCCATACAAACTCCCCTTCAGAAAATGACTTAAAGGTCAAAATTCATTTATAAACACTAATAACGCTTTTAAATTCTACATAAATAATATTGAAGAAGACTTAACTCCCCCTACCAACATATTTTACCCTACTCCCCTTTAAGCCCACTTAAAAAATCTTTTTTTTTTTGGCCAAAAAAAAAGTAAAAATATTCCGAAATAAAGTTAAAAAATAAACCAAATGCTTTATTTTTTAAATAATCCCCATTTTTAACATACATACTGACTGGCGTAGGGTATCACATGGTCGGCTACGCCCGACTATACATTCATACTTGTTTTTCTTAATTTTCTAATGTTATTAACATTGATGAATAATGCTAGATAAAGTACAGAATTTTGAACCTAGTAGTATCCCAACAAAAACTTGAATAAAAAGTAATGGGTTAAAAAGCTTTAAAAACACTTTTCATTATTTATTCATAAGAGTTTCATTATTATTTTAATATTGAAGGTAAGTACCACGCTCGCTTACTACTACTTTCAGTACTTAAATAAGTACTTACAAATATGGAGACAAAAACAACAAAAATACTCACATAGAATACGAACATGGGCTTCTTGGTCATTAGTTCAATGTTTTACTCACAACACCACTATTTTGTTGTGTTCACATAAAAGCTATTTTCTTTCTGTGTGTTTGTAAAAACAGTTGTTTGTGTGCAATTCAATAAAATGTATAAATAAATCGGTAAAACTCAAAATAAAGTACTCACTCATCTGATTATATGTAAGTTATTAAAAGAGTTCTTAATAGTAATAGTAAACGATAAGTAATAGTCATTGAAAAGTAAGTTGTTATGTAAGTACAAGCAGATAGTTTTTGCTGAGTTAATAATGACCTTAACTATCTTTATATAGTATATACATAAATATTCTAATAAACATTAAATACTTAACAGCTTCGCTACTTATTTACATATTGTGCATTAATTTAACATAATTCAGATTCATTTTTAAAAGAAATAAAAATACAAAATCAACTTTGTAGAATCAAAAAAAGACTTGAATATAAATAAAAGAGAAATTAAATTAAATAATTTTGCATTGAAATCAACAGTACAATATATTCAGTGTAAATCATTTAAATCTGATGATCATTCTCCAACAAGACACTGTGAATAAAATTAAATCTTTGTTTAGAATAGAATGAATAGAATAAGAATAAAACGAAAATAACAAGCAATAAAGTGCCAAAATAAAACAGTTTTAGCTGCAAAGATAAAAATAATATATATATAAATGTAATGAAAAAATATTGATGACAACAATAATACTATAAAACATGAATTGAGTGCGAGCAACAGTTGCTGTTGCTGCTCATCATGATGTTGTAACAAAAAATTTCATTCATTTATTTATTTACACATTCGTTCTTTTTATTTTTGAACTCAATACACAACTAAATTGAATGGAATTGAATCAAATCAAGAAATTTACACAAAATTTTTTTGTTTTTTTTTGTGTGTTTTTTGCACTTAAGATTTAAGTACAAGCAAATACAACCAAACTCACGTCTACTTATTAATGAATGAAAGGAGAAAATATAAGATACACGATTTACATATATTAAACATAAAGACAAATTGCTCTTGAAAATTTTATATAATTTTACAAAAACAAAGTCGCTGTATAATAAAAAAGAATGTAATTTTATTGTTGATTTTATCATTAAAATGTTCAAAGTTTAATTTAAGATTGCAAATTGTGGTGTAATAAATTTTGCGAATAAATTTTAATTCACACTTAAACATTTATGCTACACACTATGTATAATAGAAGCAGTAGAAAATTATGCAAATATGTAAAAATAAAAATTATGTAAATCTTTTAAAAGATAAATATTTTAACAAGTGAAGCTATGTATACACAGTTGTCAGATCTTACAACGTTGGCAAAAAAATGTTAAACAAATGTCTATCAATCGTATAAAAAGTTGTCAGAAAAAGCATTTCTGACAACAATGCAAGACAAAAATTGTAAGTTGAGATCTAATTTCTAAAAATTTTTCTGACAACATTGTAAGGTCCAACAATGATGTATACGTAGCTTATGAAGAAGCCGCTTTCAGTGGGTTTGTTGTAAAATAAAATTAGTTTTGAATGGTCTTGAGTATAAGAGGTTTTATTGAGTATCTATAGTACTCAAAATAAAGAATTTCTATAATTTTTAACAATTAATTTATACTTTGCAAGAGAAATTAGATTACGGCTGGTAACCTTATACAAATGATTAATTACACCAACAGACAAAAAGATAAAATAAAAATTCGTTAGACAAGAACCGAATGCTATACATTTGATGCTATAAATTTAAGGGAAAAAATCTATGTTTATAGTTTTTCATTTCGTGATCCTGCGTCCTTTCAAAAGGTCTTTAAAATTTTAAAAAGTACATTTTTCAAAAAATATTTTTAAATACTTTTACTACTGAAACAATGTCAAATTTGGTGTCAAGCCAACAAGAAGAATTGGGAAATATTTTGTATTATTTTTATTTTATACTGTTAGGATGAAAATCTGTCTAAAAAATCTTTTAAAATTCGTATCCTTAAAAATCTCTTAAAATTTTCAATATTATTTTTCAAAAAAAAATTTGGAAAGATTTTTTTATACATTATTTGATCCTGTCAAAATAAACTTAAAATCATGGTAAAAATATCAAGGTAGTGTCATTCTCTCTTTTGTCGCCATATTAACCATCTGACGTTTGCTGGTATTTTAATAAATCGAGCTACCACATTTACTTTGAAAATCCCATTTTTTGTTTGTTTATTTTTTAATCAAAATCAAAAATAAAATTCAATTTAAACTAAACTTAAAATCAAAATGTACAAATGAAATAAAAAAATTCAATAAAAGTTTAAATAAATGTACAAACAATTCAATCAAAACTATAAACTTCCTGTTAAGTCCTATATCAGTTTGAGTGTATGTTGCTGTCGTATCAAGCAATTGAAATTAGTGCTCCATCCGGTCCAAGAATACACGGTTTTCTTCAAGTGAACAAATTTTAATTTAAAAAATATAAAAGGCCTTAGAGATAGAACTTGATATGAAGGCTACCTAGACACTTATAGGACTGGGTAAACGCATTCCATGGATTCTGATAGGCTTGCTAACGGGTAGAAATTAGAGTCATTAAGCATATAATTTGCCACTATCCTAGGACACAGAATATTATGTTGAAATGACTGGGAAATAGGTTCCATAACAAACATGAAGAAATTGGGAGATTTGACCCCTGCATTCTACTGCTTTTATCATTCGATTGGAGCTTATCTCACGTTTCTTCAATCAGGGAATTGACTCGGTAAATCATCTGGGTTAAAACGCAATGAGAATGGAGCAGTTTCAATTCATCATTCCTTTTTATATATTTTATATCTTTCTTGTTTTCTTTTAGTGTTCTTGTTTCTCTGTCTTTGGATCCTCAGTCTCTTTGAAGGGCACTGGATGTTGTCCATTTTATGGCACATAAACCTTCTTATCCTAAACCTAAGGACACAATTATACATTGCTTCAAAACCAAATGATAATCTACATTGTATACATCAAATGATAATCTACATTGTATACAATTTAAACAACAAACTAAAACAATACCTTTTTTAATCAGGACAGCTCGACAACAGTTACCACTGGACCTAAATTATTTTGAAAACTATTAACATAAATTCCACAATCACAACACAAAATTTCTTAGAAACTATTTTCCCTTTTTCATATGTGCCAACGATGTTCTATTTATTTACAAAATACGAATTTCAAGAAATACCAGCAAACTTCAAAAAGTTTGTTTGAGAGTGAGAGGAATGACACTACCTTCATATTTTTATCATGCTTAAAATAACACAAAAAATTTTACAACTCTTTGACATTGTTTGATCAGTAGAAGTATTTCAAAATATTTTTTTTTTAAATTTACTTCTTAAAACTTTGAAGTCCTTTAAAAAGAACACAGGATCTCGAAATAAAAACCTAACAAAGCAGTTTTACTCCATTAAATTTATAGTTTCAGATATCACCCGGTGCGAATCTAATTTTAATTGTCGGACGATGTCGAATTTCATTCCTATACTTTACGTTATATCAGTTTTAGAATCTTCTAAAGGGGACCATATATATGGTCTGATGTCGACTGAATATAAATTATTGCTGCATAAAAATAAATTGTACAAAAATTTTACTCAGCTAAGCTGTATTACTGGGACAACTTTTGGGGGGGGGGGTGGTGTTGGTTGTTAATAAAATCGTTGATCTAGAACTCTCTATTTTTTAGTGGGTGGTATATGTATTAAAATATATGTTTTGAGACTCTTACAATCTCAAAGTTGAAAATTTTTTTAATCGAAAAAATAAATTTGTAAAATCGTTCCAAAATTACGCTCCATGATTAAAACCAGTAAGAAATTATAGCCTAGCATGGCCCTTTAATAAAATGTGATTAATGTTTTATTTAAAATAAATTGTACCTTGACTTCGATATATTTTTGAAAAATGCTTTTTATCGGCGCTAGGATAAAATATGGAACAATTTGAATTTTATAGGCATTAGATTTTTAACTTAACTGTGGATATTTAACTCATTTTCTAAAGGAGTCTTGGTATTAAGTCTAGGATCTAGTTAGGTCCGTTCATTACAAAATTCGGCAGGATCATTAAGGCAATTAAACTTAGATGTCTGTAGTTTGATTACAAGATTTATATAGACAGATCAAAATAACTAAATCGATTTATAAAACTATAATGATTGGTTGGCTAAGGGTCAACACTATTGTGCTTTACAACCACAAACCCAATATACCAAATATACTTTACGTTATGATATCTTACGATGTATGTATATATACCGTCGGAAAGGTTTTAATTGCATTTAAAGCATTGGCATTGTATGGAGGTATGGCCGATTCTCTTAAAATATGACCAAGACTTGTTTTAAATAAAACTTTTTTTTTCAAATTTAATTTTGATCAATCAGTTCTAATATCAACTTACATGAGAGCTTCAATCCAATATCATCCTATCTCCATAAAATTGTATAGAGATATTAAAACAGGCATTTTCGTTAAAGTCTTTTTTGAGATAAATGTTCAATTGAGGATAGAGTCAATTTAGGACCAATCCTCATTCGATTTTATAAAATGATTTTGGTCCAATAAAACTTGTTTATTTCGTGCTATATTTCATCATACATACACAGTAACTAAACTATGTTCACTGTAAAATATATTGTTATCTAAAACATATAATTGTTGTTTTTATTCTATTAAAACAATATTGCTGTTACTGTAACCATTTTCATGTTCATGTCAATTATAAATTTGAGTATGATTCACTGAAAAATAATTATTTTTTCAACAACTAAATAATGGTAACAATGAAAACATATTATGTTACGTACAGCCATTTTAACTTACAAATAACCAATATATGTTATGTTGCTTTATGCTATATAAACAATGTATGTTATGTTTTTGTAAATTACCATTATATGTTATATGGTTCTATGTCTGTTAGTACAATAACAAAAAAGCTTTATTTTGTGTGTGTGTTATTTTACGCGACAGTACAATAAATTGAAATAATTCTCATTTGGTTTATAACATTATATCTATTTCACTTTGTAGTTATGTTTTGTGAATCAAGATGAAATTTGTGAATCGTGTCGTGTATGGTAAGTTTTTACTATTTCCTTTTTTAGAAACTATAACTTTTTTAGAAACTATAACTGCTTCAACAAAATTATCTTTGCAAAATGACAGACTTGC
This sequence comes from Lucilia cuprina, assembly GCF_022045245.1. Classification (NCBI taxonomy): domain Eukaryota; kingdom Metazoa; phylum Arthropoda; class Insecta; order Diptera; family Calliphoridae; genus Lucilia; species Lucilia cuprina. The sequence goes on from NC_060952.1 coordinate 35,709,084, forward strand.
TGCTTCCATGGGTTTTCAATAGACATAAGGACAGGCAGACGAACGGAGAGGCATACATATAGACACAGAGACAGACCGACGAAATTTTGATCACATTGTATAACACACAATACTAAAGTAAATAAAAATATAATGATAAAGTAATTCAATTTTTCAATTGTTACAATAACCATAATATATTTAGACTACAATCATAATTTTAACCATAATATATTGCTCTTAGAATATTGTTAACACAAAGAGATTTAGGTTCATATATGACACATTTATATCGACTTGTATTTTTTTGCCAGTTCTGTAAGTTAGAAAAAGGAGGGGGTGGTACCTTTAAGACCGATCGCCATAAAATTTTAGAAGATGATTTAAATTTATTTAAATAATATAAATATTCTTATTTGAGCGTTAAAAATAATTAGATTTAAAATTAAAAAAATTTCATGAGGGGGAAAAATTTTGCACCAATATTGTCCATTTTACATACCAAGCAAACTGCATCAATAAAATTATATTTGCAGAATTTCAATTCTCTTGCTGCTTCCATTTGGACTTTATCGTGGTTTCAACAGACAGACGGATAGACGAACGGAAAGACAAACAGGAGGACATTTAATGGTGGGTATAAAAGGTAATTATGTACTTACGTAATATATTATTACGTAAGTTATTATTAAGTTATTATGTAATGAAGTCCGTATATTGTTGTCAGTGAGAAGTAAGTTGTTGTGTAAGTCTAAGTCATTACTATATATTTGCTAGAATGTATATTGTTAAATGTTTATTATTAAATTTAATTTAAAATAACAATATTATTTTACATATCTCAGTGCAAAAAAAATTTAAATTGTTCTCCCTTTTGTTTATACAATGTTAAACAAATGTGGTTGATTTTTATCCTTAACCACCAAAAGTATTGTAATAATAGTGCATCTACCTACGAAATATAATAGATGATGTTTATGAAAAACCAAACTCTAGTACATATTTAAAAATACTCTGGTTAGTGGAATTAAATGTTTTTAATATGATTTTCAGAAATAAAGAATGTACCAAAATAAATTTGCATTACAAATTAAAATAGTATAAAACAAAATATCAAAGACAGACACAGTTTTAGAGTTATTTGTGAATTAAAGTCCAACGTAAAATTTTTGTCGTAATTTTAAAATTTTCACACTTTATTTTGATTTAAAACCCACGATAAACTTTTTCGTGTGCCACCTTTAAATGCTCACCGTAAGAGAAAACAAACAAACATTTTACCCAAATTTTTTGGTTGTTATTTGTTTTTAAAGGTTTTATTTTTGTTTTACCTGAATCTCGTTTTTTGTTTTTCTTTTATTGTTATTTTTTGTTCTTTTTTTTGTTCTATAAAAATATTATTTGTTCGAGTCAGAGTTAATGGGTTCATTGTGTGATTCAAGAGCGGGAACCACATTTAAACTTTTGTACAACAAAAACACACAACATATGTTTCTGTTTTTGTAAACAAAAAAATATTAAAAAAGTTAAAACACAAACAAAATAAAAAATAACTCTTAACATGAAATTATTTTAAACATTTGTTTATTTTCTATTTATGGTCATCTGTAGCAAAAAATAAAAAAAATGGACAAGAAAAAGTACTTTAACTGATGGGAGTAAAAAAGTATTTTTTTAAGCTCAAGTGCTGTCAGATTATAAAGGGGGTTTTTAACTATGAATTTGTAGACAAAAACTTTTTATGGGATTTTTTTGATTATTGTTAGGAATTTTGTGATCATTTGTCTTAATGATATAAACAACTATGAGTAACTAATCACTTACAACAAAGGGAATTCTTAGTAATCAAACTACTCATATATTAAATTATTAAAATTTTTAATAAAATTGCTTTTCTTGTACTTTTATTAAAGAGATTGACTGAATAATCAAAATTCTTGAAAGAAAATAGAAGAAGTTGGTTATATCCGACTATATGATACCCTACGCCAATTATGCGTATATTTTAATAGTTGTTTGATAGAATATTACGATAATTTATTGCATTAATTTATCTACATATATAAAACATTTTAACATTATTGATAGATTCATCATTTCATAGACGAAAACAAGTAAGAGTGTTGTATTCGGCTATGCCGAATCTTATATACCCACCATCAAACCGTATGCAGTAAGTAGAATACTTGGTTTAAATGTGGACCGTTCCTTCTAAAATTTGTAGATTTTTGCTCGTAAGAACTTACTTATATCGAATTTCAGTGCTAAACTCGTATTTTTAAACCAGCAATAGACGTTGAAGTCATTTTTCTAGGAGACCATGTACGTATAAGGTTAAGGGTCAATTATGGATCGATACTCATAAAATTTAATAGAGAGAATTTGGCTCTTTGGCTTTGGGAGGCCACTTGTATGGGGACTATAAGAAAACATGAACCGATATTTCCCATGTTCAATACCAAACAAACCTTACATATAAGGAATATTTTTGTAAAATTTCAACCTTCTAGCTCTTTTCGTTAGGACTATATCGTACCTCAACAAACAATCAGACAGATCTTGAATATATATCTATGACAAAATCAATATACCTTTCCTATTTTTTGATGGTTGGTATAAAAAACACACAAAAAAATCACAAGGCAATTAAACAAACAGATCTCTAAACACACAAAACTGAATACACAGCACAATAAAACCAAATACATCCACATATACAGACAGACGAACATAGCTTAATCGACTCCATTACCTATAAGGATCCAGAATATATGTATAAACTATATGGGGTCGGATCGGCTTCGTTTCCTTGATGCTTCGTTTCCGGCTTGTTTCCTTGATGCTAGAACCCACCTGGTGTATTGCAATCACGGGGGAAAGATGTTCTACCAATACCTCTAGCCTTCAGGGACTATAAACTGATGGTTATGTTTCAATCACTGGCTTGACCTTGGATGATAAGAAAAACGGTCTAAACAGAGCACCACCTAATTATACCCTACACCACTGCAGTGGGGAGGGTATTATGCGTTTGTGCTGATGTTTGTAACACCCAAAAAGATTGGTTCTAGACCCACCTTAAAGTATACCAATCGGCTCAGAATCACTTTCTGAGGCGATTTAGCTATGTCCGTCCGTCTGTCTGTCTGTCTGTCTGTCTGTCTGTCTGTCTGTCTGTGTGTCCATGTAAACCTTGTGCGCACGCTACAGGTCGCAATTTGCAACATAATTGGATGAAATTTGGCACACACGCATTTCTTGGCCCAAGGACGAAGCCTATTGAAAATGGTTAAAATCGGTCCATTATTTCGACAAGCTCCCATACAACCTTACCCCCCAAATAGGGCCTTTTGGCTTATAATTAATTTAAATGATCTATTATGTTAACAAAAGTCGACAAAACTTAGTTTTATAGAACTTTAAGTGACACTACCGATTTTTGTAATGATCGGGCTTCATTTGACCCTATCCCCCATACAAACTCCCCTTCAGAAAATGACTTAAAAGTCAAAATTCACTTACAAACACTAATAACACTTTTAAACTCTACATAAATAATATTGAAGAAGACTTAACTCCCCCTACCAACATTTTTAAGGATAGGGCCATATTTTGCACTACTCCCCTTTGAGCCCTCTTAAAAAATCTCTTTTTTGCCAAAAAAAAAAGTAAAAATATTCCGAAATAAAGTTAAAAAACAAACCAAATGCTTTAATTTTTTAAATAATCCCCATTTTTAACATATATACTGACTGGTGTAGGGTATCATATGGTCGGCTATGCCCGACTATACATTCATACTTGTCTGATACTACGGGTGGCCAATTGCCCACAGTACTACCTCTTGGCTGGACAGTCAGTTGAGGTTCTTTCGGAATACAGGTAGTGGCTGCGTTTAAAACCTAAACCTCAGGAAGAGATTCTAAGAGCGTTACAAATTACAGAGCATGACTGTGGATTAATAAAATTTTGGATTTGAGCTAATAATGCGAAAATTGGATTATACGAAATGGAGTTTATTTGATGTTTATTATTGAGTTTAATTTGATAATGTGCTTACTAAGGTTAGCAAAAAAATTAAAGAAAGATGCGTGGTCGTCACTGCCTTTTCTTTAATTTATCAGCGAGTTTCCTACATGGCTGAGTGCGTTGTGGTTTACTCAAAAACATGCTCGACAGTGGATCTCCGTGACCACTGAAATAAGGTATTATCAATTAAAATTATATATTTTGGACTATCAATTACGTCCCTCTAGATGCAATTGCCAAATCTTAGTAGAGTGGTTGGACAACATTATTGTCGGGGTTAGGTTGAGCTTGCTCATGATACCTGTCCTTCCCAAACGGGTTTACTCACGAAGGCAAATCGATTCATATACAATTTCAATATGAATCTACGTATACATAAAATGTATTTATCCTAAATTTGATCCCGACATAAGCCTTTCAATACGAATGTTTGACATTGAACATATTTTCTAAAGGGGTCTTGTATAAGGGTCAAGTGAGTCCAGATCATAATAAAATTCAGCAGTTCAGTTTTTCATACTCCCAAGGTTTTGTTGTATGAGGGCTACGTGGAATAATCAACCGATCTTAACCATTTTAACAAGTAAATAATCATGCAGCAGAGCAGTAGATGATCATGCACCAAATTTCATTGAATTATTTTCGAAATTGAAACCTGTAGTTTAATGACAAGGTTTACAAGACCTATTCTAGGGTTTAGCTGTATGAAGGCTACGTGAATTAAAGAACCGATCTTAACCATTTTTTCAAAAGTCTTCGCCCCTAGATTAACAGATGATCAAATACCAAATTTCATTGTATTGGCTTTAATATTGCGAACTGTAGTTTGATTACAAGGTTTGCTTTTACGGACTGACGGACATGGCTAAGTCGACCAGAAAATGATTCTAAACCGATTGGTATATCGTAAGCTGTTTATGGCATTGTAAAATTTAAAAAAATTGTATTTGTTTTATGAACGACTAAATCAATTTGAAATAACTATCAACATACAGGTTTAAGTATTTTAATTATCTTTGAAAAATATTTGATAAAATAATTAAATGATAGACCATAAAACAATAATTAAAAACTTTGTGATTTAAAAATGTTTATTGTATTTGACATGTGTTTTATAGTTAAAACAAAATTAAACAATTAAGTATAGTCGGGTATATACGAACCAATGATTAGCAAAACAAAAAATATTGCGATCGTTTTCAATTGAGGACCTACTTAGGGGCTGATCTAATAAATAAATCGTCTCGAAAACTGATTTATTTAATTAATGTTAACCTAAACATGTCTCTAAAATAAACAGTTTTATTCTAGTGTACTTTACTAGAAGCAACAAGAAACAACATTATCTGTATTTCTCTCCTTTTTTTATTTAAATCAGCTAATTATAAACACACCTTAATAAAAACAAAATATAAAATCTAATAAAATAGTTTTAGCCAACACTTGATGACACACTGGAAATTTGAAGTGACGTATTGGAGACGAAATAGTAAACGTGATAGAGAATACACATTTTAAATGCATTACACGTTTCATTTATAAACTAAAAAATACAATTCCTAACTCTCGTAGTTAAATGAATTAACAATATGTGTGAATAAACAACAACAAATTTTGTAGTAACTCAACTCAACTGGTTTTAGAGCATTTCTAAACGTCCGAGAAACAAATATTAAATATTTGCAATTTTTTTATTTTATTTTTGGAATAAGACATAAATCATTGTTGAATAAAAGTATGTAGACTAGATCATTCGGAAGATCGCGCTCTCGAAAAAGAGGAGTTTATTAAACACTTTGAGAAATTGTCTAGTTTTCACTTATTATTTATGTTAAGTTATTGATTTTGAGCGCAAATTAAAAAAAAAAAAAAAAAAAAAAAAAAAACACAGACAAAAATTAAAACATCAGTTTACACGATCATCGTGTTTGGACTGTATTTATTTAATATTTTGTTTATTTTTTACAGCAATTGAACGGTTATTGTCTTCTACAAAACTGTTGAAGTGACTAATTAAATATTCAAAATATTTATTTAAAAATACAATTAAGATCAAATATTGTCAAGAAGCGAAAAAATAGTGTATGGAATCACTCATAGATATAAGTCAGATTAGATGTTAGTTATTTAGTAAGTTAGTTAGTTAGTTTCTTATGTACTTAGTTACTAACTTAGTTAGTTGGTTAGTTAGTTAATTAATTAGTTAGTTAGTTAGTTAGTTAGTTAGTTAGTTAGTTAGTTAGTTAGTTATTTAGTTAGTTAGTTAGGTAGTTAGGTAGTTAATATATTACTCTTCACCATGAGTGTATTTTTAAAATTTATATTTTAAATAAACACAGAAAAAAACTGAAAATCAGTTTTAATTATCAAAATAATTGTATCAAGCAAGTTTTGCACCTATAACCAAAATGATGATATCAATTACCAAATTTGTAAAAAAAATAAATATATATATTTATTTTCCAAATAACGAATTAATCAGAACAAATAATGTCAATAATTGAGACATGATTTAAAATTGATTAATTCATTAATTGTATAAATTAAATATTTAATAAATATAAAATTGATATTTTATTAATTTATTAATCAAATAAATTAAACTGTTTGATAGAGAATTTTTTAAAAATCAATTAAGAAGGTGATTAAAGCAATGAAATTATTAATCGATTACACACAACGTTAAAGGAATACTAGACCTTTAACAATGCGTTCAGCATTTACAAAAATTAACACTTTATTGTCACAATTTAACTATAAAGTGTTTCATAAATTGTCAAGAAACTTGAATATTATATACCTGAAATTTTATTGACTATTTAAGAATTATAAATATTACTAGCACAAAAATTTAAAATAAAATATTAACAATAAATCTAAAATAGAAAAGAAGCCCTGAAAATTTTTTTCAATCAATTAAAAAATTAATTGAATTAATTAAAAATTTAATCAAAATTTTACACTTAAGTTTCAAACAGTTTCAAAAAACGAGATTATTAAGACAAATAAAAATTTGTTTAAATAAAAAATAAAGAAAATTAAAACATGTTAATTGAAAATAAACTACCGATAATTTTTTCTGTGAAGAAGCTTTTATGTTATATTTTACCTTAATTTTAAATTATGTAATCAATTTTTTGATAAAAACAAAATTTTCAAAATGAGGCTTTATATAGGAGTCAAACATGGACCGATCATTATTAAATTTGGTAAAAGAATATATTTTTAAATAATAGTAGTTTTGTTGAGTTTCATTGCGATACAAGTGGTTACAAATCAATTTTAGACTTTGAAGGCAATTTTCGAAGGGGGGTTCGTATGGGGTTTAGGGTCAAATAAGTGTCGATCATTACGAAAATCGGCAGTGTCATTTATACTTATATGAAACTTATTTGTGCTAATTTTTAAAGACATAATAGTATATTTGACGTAATTATGGCATAAAAAGCCCAAATAGTGTGTTACGGTTGTATGGGGGCTAGGTGAAATAATGAACCTAGGCTTTGTCCATGTGCCAAAAACAAGCTTGGTTCAATTTTCATCAAATTATCTTGAAAATACGGCCTGTAACTTGTGCACAAGGCACATGGACAGCTAGCCAGCCAGCTAGCCGGACAGACGGACGGACGAACGAACGGACATGTCTTAATCGACAAATGATTCTGAATCGATCAGTAACAAACAAAACAGTAACAAACAAAAATATAGGACCAATATTTTTCTTTGTTACAAACATCAGCACAAACGCATTGTACCCTCCTTACTATAGTGGTATAGTGGTAGGGTAAAAATATATAAACCATGATCATTCTTCCAGAATACATCGTGGCCAATCTTCGGCTTGTGTAGCTTTTTATATATTCGAGCTTGATCGACTATTTATTAATATTTTTTGTCAAATAATATTTAATATAAATTTTAAATACACTCTTTAACAAAAAAAAATCATTAAGTTTTGTTTTCATTTCTTATCGTTGTAGTTGTCAATTTTGTTGTTGTTGTTTTCGTATTAACAAACATTTGTGATTTCAGTCAAAAGACAACGAGAATATTAACAAAAACTTAATAATATGATCAGTTCGTAAATAAGAATTGATGAGAGTGGTAGTGAGTAGTTGCTGGTCAGTTAGTAAATTGTGGCAGTGAAAAATCAAATCGAATATTAAAGCGTAGTATATTAACAAAAAATTTAATAAGAATATATGACATACAAACATGAACTAAACAAATTTTGTAATTATCTGTAACTGCCTGATCTAAAACTCATAATGTACCTTTCAGTGTAAAATTAAAAAAAAAAAATCCCCATATTGGTGTGCGAATAATAAATAATTAAAACAAATAATTACAAAGCAAAAAATCTTTAATTCTTAAATTCAAAAGAAATTTTAAAAAGAAATTAAAATGCTGAAATTTTACTTAAGTTCTTTGTCGTTTTTATTACTCATCTTTTGTTTTAATACGCAACATCTACGAATTCCACCCGTGGCGTGTCCTAATTATTTTCAATATTTCATTGAAAATTCTCAATACATTGGAAAGATTTCGATACCAACTATATCGAATACAATTGAATTGTTAGTGTACTTCAGTCAGAAGCAACCATTGCAAACGGTAAGAATGATTAATAAATGTTTCATGATAAGTATTTTTATTTTTAAGTTTTTTTAACAGAAAACGCCAAAAACAAACAGTCGTTAAAGAAAAGTAGTAAAAACAAAAAATTTTCTTCTAAAAAACATATAAATACTAAAATGTTTATATGTATTCTTGATCCTTATTAGATTGAAAACGACATAGGTAAGCTCATTTGTCTGTCCGTTGATCCACCTCTTATAGAAGTAGATACCTTCATGCACAAACCAAATAACTGTAAGTTTACGACATAAATGTTGGTTATTTAAAATACGTCATAATCGAATAAAACACTCTCACTTGTTTATTTACAAATATCTTGTTCCGCATTTGTTGCCCTTTTGTTTTAACAGGGAATACAAGTTTGTATTTACTATCTTGTGTTTGTCAAACATGACATCTTAACTGGTTTAATAATCTTTTATGTCTTTTTTATTAACATTTATTATGTTGAACATTATATTGTAAATATAAAATTAAAAATTCAAATTAATTCTTTAAATATTTATGATAACAAAACTGTTGATAATTTAGTTAAAAATTAATACGAATATGAATATTAAAATTTATTAGAATAGGAAAAAACACAAAACTAACAAAAAATGTTGTTTAACTTCTTAGAAGAATATTTCTAGGTAATTATCTTAATGTTATGATGGACAGATGATAAATAAAATTTAAACATCAAAATTTATGACTTTTTGTATTTAATAAAGAAGTTTTGAGTGAGTAACTAGATAGATAGATAGATAGATAGATAGATAGATAGATAGATAGATAGATAGATAGATAGATAGATAGATAGATAGATAGATAGATAGATAGATAGATAGATAGATAGATAGATAGATAGATAGATAGATAGATAGATAGATAGATAGATAGATAGATAGATAGATAGATAGATAGATAGATAGATAGATAGATAGATAGATAGATAGATAGATAGATAGATAGATAGATAGATAGATAGATAGACACAAAGACATACAACCAAACAGAGAGACAAACTAACAACTGACATCTATACAAGAGAATATAAAAGTTGTTTAATTTGCACTCATACTGAATAGATCATTTAGAAACTGGTGGGAACGGTAGCCGATGACCGACAAAATTTTAATTAAAACTAGAGAATTCTAATATTGGTTTTTTTTCTTTACAGAATTACTATGGCCGAATATCGTTAGAAAGTAGAGATCCCATTGTATATCGTGTGGAATTTCCCTCTCCAATCGAAGTTCCCAAGTTGACCAAAATAACGGTCAATGGTCAAGATATTTGTGTTTCTAATGAATGTAAGATTAAAACCCATTTTTTTAGAATACATTTTACATTTTCAAAATTTTCTCCAATTTCCTTTAGATTCTGCCCCTAGCACACGACTTTATTTAAACCATAAACTACAAATAACAACACAAGCCTTAAACAGTAACTCACCTCAACAGTTTCCCCTCAATCCACAAACTTTGCAACAATTTCCTACAAGCGGAGTACAAATACAACCCACACGTGAAGTGGCACAGTTCAGCGATACACCAACACAAATATTTAACAATAAATTTACACCTGAAACTAATAATAATAATAATGTGATTCAACCCATTAGACAAAATGCTCAATGTGGCCTTGGCAATACGGTAACGGCTTTTGTGTTTGGAGGTGAAGAAGTAATGCGTGGAGAATTTCCTTGGTTGACTGCTATTTACGTTAAATCTGCCGGTTTACGTTTTTTATGTGGTGGCTCTTTGATTTCCTCGAGGACAGTGGTTTCGGCAGGACATTGTTTTAAAATTGGCAGTATAGCTGCTAATCGCTTGGTAATTAATTTAGGCAGACATAATCTAGAGGATTTCAGTGAGCAAGGTTTTGTCACCAGAGAAATAGAAAATCTCATAGTACATCCTGAATACAATTCAAATCTATTTCCGGATGCTGATTTGGCAATACTACATCTTAAGCAGCCTGTGCAGTAATTTTTTTATAAATCTAAGCTTTTTAAAACTTTTTAAAACTAATTTATATAATTTTTCTCTCCTCCACTAGATTTACAAATAATATACGTCCCATTTGCCTATGGACGGACAATATAGACACACGTTATATAGAGGGTCAGGCTGGTGTAGTGGCTGGTTGGGGAGCTGATGAGCAGGGTCGCACTTTTACTCCTGTGCCGAAAAAAGTCGATACAAAAATTGTTAGTGATGCCGAGTGTTTGCGTTCCTCTCCTGCCTACAATATGTTGACATCACCACGTACTTTCTGTGCTGGCAACCGTGATGATACCGGACCCTGTATGGGAGACTCGGGCAGTGGTCTTATGATCAGCCGTAATGGACGCTGGTATTTGAGGGGCATAGTCTCCGCAGGCCAAACAAAAGATCGTAAATGCAATTTGCAAGAATTTGTAGTTTTCTGTGATGTAGCCAAACATATGCAATGGATACAAAGTAATTTAGTTTCGTAATTTATTATTTTTAAATAGTTCTATTTAAATTATAGTTTCATTAATTTTACTATTGCCCAGTAGATATGCCATAGTTTTAAAATTATTAGATAATCCCAAAAATATGCTACGAAAAGTTTTTTTGTAGTAAATATGTAACTGTAAAATACAAGAATTTTCCTACGAAAATAGTACTTAAATCTTATGTATTTACAATTTACCTTAAGGTATGTAAGTATTTATTGAATATAAATGGCTTTGAGTCCTTTAAAATTGATTTATTTCCTTGTATACATACATACATATAACACATGCATGTGTTTGCAATATTTAAATACTTTACAAATGTTCAAAGATTTGTCACAGATATTTTTCGTTTTTATTCTTTCCTTCAATTAAATTGCATATATCAACATTTTGTTCAATTATTTTGTAATTGATTCATGCTGAGTTTTTGTGGCTGAATGATTTTTGGGTTAAGTCCAATCATCAGAATATGAAAAAAGGACCATACTACACAAAAATTTAATACGAAATTTTGCTTGCTAAGTAAAAACAAATCTCAACAATTACAACAAACGGATATTGTTAAAAGAACTAAATTATTTTTAGTTTAGTTAAGGAAATTGGTTTATTTTTTGTTAGGAACAAAGAATTTTTTTTGTGAATTTGATTCATTGGTTATCATGGGAAGCGTTTGAATACATTATAAAAGATTATATACAATTTTAAACTTCCTTAAAGTATGCTGCAAAATATTTAAATATGCAAATGTAATCATGAGTGTAATTTGTCTATAAAAAAATTCGTTACTTCCCAGCAGCTCGACAAAGAGTCAATGCATACGAAAAAGACAGAAATTTCCACTAATAGTTAACCACCTGGATGATTGTGCGAGAGTGGAGGCAATCGTCTCTTTACTGTCTTCAAGTAATCTAGAGATTAGACTCTTAAAAGTTGTTTTCGTTTTATTAAACTTCCGAAAGTAGTTTTGGAGAAATGATTGTTACTTTCTACTAATATGCCACCATCTGGTTGACTCAAATTTATATCTTTCGGATCAATCGTCACTTTGATGGCCCATAGTATTCTAGAGAGTAGACTCTTGAAATTTTTAACTTTTATTTCCATTAATATTTTACCACCTGTTGGCTTCAATTCGCAAATTTTGGGCCATTCATCAAGAATAAAAGTAAATCGTTACTATCCTAGAACACGTCCATGTCCTAGTTTTATAGCAAGAGAAGTAATGCCAGTTAAATAGCTAGTAATGTAATTGACTTCCAAGAACCCATTTGGAGAATACCATCCTTTGACTATTTTTGACCGTCTTTTGAAAGTCTCTTTGTAGGGTGTAGAGTTTCGATTGACTTCCTCGTAGGACAAACCCATGTTAAAATGGTTGGTCACCTGGGAAGTCAGGTGGCTAGGGGCCACCACAAGTGGTAAGTAAAGCTAAATGAGACTCCTGGAAACTTTTCTGTGAACATGTAGACAGCCTAAATGATGTATAGAAGATAAACAAATTCCTTTCCAAAACTCATGTCCAACCGCAATCTATGGCCGATTATACGGGCAGGAGGCTGGAGGAATCTTTTATTACATGGATGGCTCTAAATTGGGGTATAAAGTGGAGCTGGGGTTGTATATTGAAGATCCAGAGGCAGAAATATACCTCCGTTTACCAAATCATAACGCAAGCTTCCAGGCAACAACGGAATAAGTAAATTGGATTAGAATAAATATGGCGCTCGGGAGTAGTCGGTAACGAAAGAGCGAATGTAATAGCTTTAAAATTGAACTAAAAATATGGGTGAGAAAATCCCATAAGACCTCTTGGAGTAATGAAATAGTGGGGAGAACCACGAAAATCCTATGGGGTGACCCTGATAAGAGCAAAACGAAAAATCTCCTCAAAATGAGCAAGCCTTACGTTAGTACGTACGTATTCTGAGTGGAAACACAGGATTACGAGCATATTTATGCAAAATTGGACGTGTGGATTCAGACGTATGTGTAGAGCATGTGGAGTGGACAGTGAAATTCTGAAGCACTTTCTTTGCCACTGCCAGGCATTCGTCGGAGTTAGATGCAAGTATTTTGGAAGTGACGATATTCCGGAAATAACATTCCTGACTAACACTGATTGATTCTTACGAAGTACGTTCAGGAAACTGAGTTTCTAATCACTGAAAAATAAATCATTAAGTTCCCCTTTTTTCTCTTTTCTTATGATAAGGAGCGCACAACAGGTGGTGTATTTCTTCGGATTTGATGTACCATACATCCTCCTATCAACCTAACCTAATCATGGGAAATTAGTCGCTGTCATTACTTTTGTCGCTTACAAAAATTTTATATACAAAAGTTGTCACTAATTTGTCATAGAAAATGTGTCGCTTTCATTACTTTTCTATAGAAAATTTGTAGCAATCCTTAATTTTCTACAGAAAATTAGTTTCTTACCTTAATTTTCTAGTGAAAATTTGTTGCCATCCTTAAGTTTCTGGAGAAATTTTGTCGTTAAACAAAAAAATTGCTATAGAAAATTGATCGCTATCATATGTAAAATGTTATAAATCAAATGTCAAAAGACACTATGAAAAACTGGAAGAGCTTTTTTGGAAATATTATGAGATTAAATTCGGATTCAGCGATAATTTTTATACCCACCATCAAAAAAGATGGGGGGTATATTGATTTTGTCATTCCGTGTGTAACACATCGAAATATTGCTCTAAGACCCCATAAAGTATATATATTCTGGGACCTCGTAAGATTCTAAGACGATCTAGCCGTGTCCGTCCGTCTGTCCGTCTGTCCGTCTGTCTGTTGTTGGCACGATAGCGTCCACAAAATAAGAGATATTGAGATGAAATTCCAATCCCAAAATATATTTTATTGATCAGAAATGTTTGGTATTGAAAATGGGCAAAATCGGTCAACGATTTCACATAGTCCCCATACAAATGTACCCCCCGAAATACTGTATAAATAGCTTCAAATATTCACAAATTCGTTTTTTATGAAGCAAATAGCACAAAATTTCGCATAGGTCAGTTTTTTGACGTCTGCAAAATAATTCTGCATTATGGTTGACATAGGACCATAATTGGCCCTACCCCCCATATAAGGTCCCCCTTAGAAAATGACTAAAAAGCTTATTACTGGCTTAAAAATGGGAATATAGCTATGAAATTCGACACGCATAAGTTTTATACAAGCCAATATCTCTAAACCAAATTTTACGTATATCGGTCCATAATTGACCCTACCCCCCATATAAGGTCCCCTTTAGAAAATGAGTTTAACGCTCATTACTGGCATAAAAATGGGAATATAGCGATGAAATTTGACATAAGTAAGTTTCTTACTAGCCAAAACCTTTCTATGAAATTTTATGTGGATCGGTCCATAATTGACCCTACCCCCCATATAAGGTCCCCTTCAGAAAATGAGTTTAACGCTCATTACTCTCTTAAAAATAAAAGTATAGCGATGATATATGACATAAGTAAGTTTCTCACTAGCCAAAACCTCTCTATGAATTTTATGTGGATCGCACAGTGGTATAGGAAAAAAAAAGAGGGAAATAATTCGGTAACTTCTAAACGGTTAATCCGATTTTAATGAAATTTGGTATGCACAAAAAGGAGGTGTTGTCGAGTTTAGGTTTTGAATTTGGACCTTATAGGCCAACCAGGGGCCCGGCGGGGGGTCCTCAAATTAGGACACCTCGGCTATGTTAAATTTTTAAAACGATCTTATTTCTTCATTTGAGTTCCGATTTAAAAAAAATTTCGTATATAGAATCTTCTCATCGAGCACTATAAAAAATGTCGTAGCAGTAAATTATCTCTTATAGTTTAGGAGATATTCGCATTTGAAAATTAAAATTTTAAAATTTTTACCGTTCTTACTTTAGTTTTTTGATAATAGCGGGTCCAAATATTCCCGATTTTCGCCATTTCTTTCTTTATTCGCTTAACAACAAGTTTATATATCAAGCAGAATTATGTAAAAATCATGACTGAGTCCAAAGTTATAGGCATTTTAATTTAAAAAATTAAAAAAAGGCGATTTTTTGCCATTTTTTGGGGAAAAAAGTATCTTTTTCTTTTTAAGTTATCTAAAAAGTTTCTAAGAAGATGTATATAGAATTTATACTTTTTGAAAAGCTGACTTTATATAAAATACGATAAATGAAACAAAACCTAAAAATTTTTGATACCGAGGGGACCAGGTCCATCCAAAAAACCCTATTTTTTTATAGAAAATTCAATTTTGAGCAAAAATTCTCAAATCGCATAGTCGATATCAAATTATAGTGACCTGTTTTATATGACCCAATATGTTCTTAATCATTTTGTAACGGGTTTCGATAACCCCGCCCCTGGTATGGATATAATAGGCAAAAAACCAAAAAATCCCATTTTTGGGATTTTTAAAACTTTTTTGGGAATTCCGGGATTTCTAATAAGAAAATTCGAATTTTTATTTAATTTTAGATTTTGAGTAAAAAAATCTACCTAACTGTAAAATTTCATCAAAAAATATTCATAAATAAAATTTTTATTGCAATTTGAAAAATTTGTATCTTCGCAAAAACTGAATAAAAAACATTTTTTAATTTTTTTAAAAAAAGTATTCCGCGAATTTTATAATTTTCAAAAATTATATACAGTTTTGAAAAATAGACAAAATTACCTTTCCATTAATATATAACATGCCTACCTAATGTTTTTTAAGTGACAAATTAATTAGGGAAAACTCAACATCTTTTAGAGAATTTACCTAGTACTATTATTTTCATCCATACATTTGTTAGGCATGTTTTACTACTTAAATTTTTATGAATTTTTACATCCACTTTTTACGATTAATCTTTTATTCTTTATCCCTAAAAAAATTAACAAGTATTTATTTTATATAAAAATAGTCTTTATTTATTTTTTTTATAAATCAATATAATTTTGTAAAATAATCGGTATCACAGTAGTCCATATCTAAAAGATAAAGTAAATCTTTAAATTCATGAATATTTTCAAATGCTAACGTTTTGTAGCAAATCCAACGCTTCCTTATAGTAGATAAAACAGGATCAGAAGATAGAATCAGATTATTAAAAATATCTTCATTTTGAGACTGCCTAGAACACTTCCTTGAGCTAAACTGATGAATATGCTTAAAGTCTCTATTCCTCGATTCTTGGGGTTCTTCTGTAAGCTCTCCTAAAGGCAGAATATTATGTTCTATGATGACCTTTCCATGACATAATATCTTGTGAACTGTAGGTGTCATTTCTTTCCAGGGATATAATTCCAAAAGTAATTTAGAAACTTTTGTAGAATACTCTCCAAATTTTGTTGCGTTCACTTTATGCTTGCTATTTATCGCCATTAGGATAATATTGACCTTTTGCAGTAAATCCATACTAATTCCGGTTATTTCGGAAGTAGTTTCAAAATGTTTAAAAAAACGTCTAGCGGTATTACCATCGTTTGTGCTTCCATATCCTGTGAGTGGTTTATCAATATTTAATCCCATCCGCTTTTTAAATTCCTCTTGAATTCTTCGTTTCTCACTGGCTCTCATTTCCATTAACTCCTTATTGTTATTTGCACTTTTGTTTGCATTTTCCGGTATGCTTCTGTACTTTAAATCATATGCTAAATGTAGAAAACGTTCCAGAAATCGTATGCGAGCATGTAGGGGGGATATTCCAAATTGTAATGTTTCCTCATTTATTGATCTTTGCTTGGAAATATTCGAAATTCTATAGGGGTAAAAATCATTACAGTTTAAAAAATAATACCTGAAAATTTTTTTAATATATGTAACAAATTTAAGAGTTAACGTTATGGATGAAAATAATAGTGCTAGGTAAATTTTCTAAAAGATGTTGAGTTTTCCCTAATTAATTTGTCACTTAAAAAACATTAGGTAGGCATGTTATATATCAATGGAAAGGTAATTTTGTCTATTTTTCAAAACTGTATATAATTTTTGAAAATTAAAAAATTCGCGGAATACTTTTTTTAAAAAAATTAAAAAATGTTTTTTATTCAGTTTTTGCGAAGATACAAATTTTTCAAATTGCAATAAAAATTTTATTTATGAATATTTTTTTGATGAAATTTTACAGTTAGGTAGATTTTTTTCTAAAATTAAATTAAAAGTTCGAATTTTTTATTAGAAATCACGGAATTCCAAAAAAGTTTTAAAAAATCCCAAAAATGGGATTTTTTGTTTTTTGCCTATTATATCCATACCAGGGGCGGGGTTATCGAAACCCGTTACAAAATGATTAAGAACATATTGGGTCATATAAAACAGGTCACTATAATTTGATATCGACTATGCGATTTGAGAATTTTTGCTCAAAATTGAATTTTCTATAAAAAAATAGGGTTTTTTGGATGGACCTGGTCCCCTCGGTATCAAAAATTTTTAGGTTTTGTTTCATTTATCGTATTTTATGTAAAGTCAGCTTTTCAAAAAGTATAAATTCTATATACATCTTCTTAGAAACTTTTTAGATAACTTAAAAAGAAAAAGATATTTTTTCCCAAAAAAATGGCAAAAAATCGCCATTTTTTAATTTTTTAAATTAAAATGCCTATAACTTTGGACTCAGTCATGATTTTTACATAATTCTTTCACTGCTTGATATATAAACTTGTTGTTAAGCGAATAAAAAAGAAATGGCGAAAATCGGGAATATTTGGACCCGCTATTATCAAAAAACTAAAGTAAGAACGGTAAAAATTTTAAAATTTTAATTTTCAAATGCGAATATCTCCTAAACTATAAGAGATAATTTACTGCTATGACGACATTTTTAATAGTGCTCGATGAGGAGATTCTATATACGAAATTTTTTTTAAATCGGAACTCAAATGAAGAAATAGGATCGTTTTAAAAATTTAACATAGCCGAGGTGTCCTAATTTGAGGACCCCCCGCCGGGCCCCTGGTTGGCCTATAAGGTCCAAATTCAAAACCTAAACTCGACAACACCTCCTCTTTGTGCATACCAAATTTCATTAAAATCGGATTAACCGTTTAGAAGTTACCAAATTATTTCCCTCTTTTTTTTTTCCTATACCACTGTGGATCGGTCCATAAATGACCCTATCCCCCATATAAAGTCCCCTTCAGAAAATGACTTTAACGCTCATTACTCGCTTAAAAATACAAGTATAGCGATGAAATTTGACATAAGTAAGTTTCTTACTATGTGGATCGGTCCATAATTGACCCTACCCCCCATATAAGGTCCCCTTCAGAAAATGACTTTAACGCTCATTACTGGCTTAAAAATGGGAATTAGCGATGAAATTCGACACACATAAGTTTCATGCAAGTCAATATCTCTCAACCAAATTTTATGTATATCGGTCCATAATTGACCCTACCCCCCATATAAGGTCCCCTTCAGAAAATGAGTTTAACGCTCATTACTCTCTTAAAAATAAAAGTATAGCGATGAAATTTGACATAAGTAAGTTTCTTACTAGCCAAAACCTCTCTATGAAATTTTATGTGGATCGGTCCATAATTGACCCTACCCCCCATATAAGGTCCCCTTCAGAAAATAACTTTAATGCTCATTACTGGCTTAAAAATACAAGTACAGTGATGAAATTTTACATAAGTAAGTTTCTTTCGCCAAAACTTCTCTATTAAATTTTATGTAGATCGGTCCATAATTGACCCTACCCCCCATAAAAAGTCTTCCCATAAACTTTCTTTAATGCTCATTACTGGCTCAAAAATATGATTACAACAATGAAGTTACACAGAAGTAAGATTTATACAAGTCGAGATTTACCAAATTTTATGTGGATCGATCCATAGTTGACCCTTCCCCCAAATAAGGCACCCTTCAGAAAACGACTTTAGCGTTAATTATGGGCGTAAATATATCGAATATAGCGAAGAAATTTGACATAAGTATGTATCTTAGGAACCAAAACCTCTATATCAAATTTTATGTGGATCGGTCTATTATTGACCCTAGCGCCCATATAAGGTCCCCTCCATAAAAATACTTTAACGCTCATTACTGCCTTAAAAATACGAGTATAGCGATGAAATTTCACAGAAGTAAGTTTTTCACAAAATCTCTTTACCAAATTTTATGTGGAACAGGCCTTAATTGATCCTACCCCCAACATGAGGTCCCTATCAGAAAAATACTTTAAAGCTCAGTACTGGCTTAAAAATACTAGTAGATTTATGAAACTCGACATAAACTACTTTCGTGTAAGCTAATATCTCTATCCCTTCCATAGCAACCGAAGTCTCTCTATCAAATTTTATGAGGATTAGTCCATAATAACACCACCCCATATAAATTCCGCCCCAGAAAATGACGCGAAAAATATGAATACCGCAAGGCAACTCGACATAAAACAATTTTGATTTAAAATCTGAAATCTGGAACTGAAATCTTCCTACAGACTTTTATGGTCCATATATATGTATTTGGTCCATATATATGTATAAATAACCCTACTCCCTATAAAAAATAGCACTGTCAATAGTAAAATTTATTTTTGCTGTAGAACTTAATATAATTTCTACAGAGAAATTTAGTAATTTTTACATTTTTTTAGCTTTAAACTATTGTATGTTTAAACAGATTAAAGTAACTAGGAATAATATACAAAATATCTATATTTAATTCTAGTATAAGACAATTTTAACTCTTAATTGTCATTAGTAATAGCATATAAGCTCTCAATACAATTGATTTACAAAAACATATCTTTTAAGTGAAATATATATTTTTTACTTTAGGCAATAAATGCTATAAAGTAATAGAATTTTACTTGTTTAACAGAATTTACGTAAATCTAAAATTTGGCGCGTATGCAGTAAATATTTGTATAACATATATACATACATATGTATGTATTTGCTATGTATGTATGGATGTGTATTATATTACTCATACACACATTTACAAAATCAAGTGAAAGTAAATTGATTTTATTTTTGTCAATGAAATGTATTTTCATTTCAATTTTCCTCTGTTCATGTGCGTTTATTAGGACTCCAGGGTGTGATTTTCTAACATCAACAACAGGCAACATCAAAACTGACAAAGTAACAACTTGACAGTTTCGAAACAAACAAACAAAAAAGTGAAAAGCGGAATATAAAATCTAAATATTTGGCTTACGCCATATAAAGGATTAAGTTTTGCAGTTTAAATTTTAAATTTAAAAAATTCAAACAAAATTTAATAATTGATGTGGTTCGATAAGAAATTTTTGAAGTGGTTTAATTAAAAATTAAATTCTATAATAGCACAAAAATGGCGTGAACTTAATATTTATTTAAATTAAATAAATATTACTCATACGTCACCCATAAGTGAGGTTTTAATTTGTAAGGATATAAGTGTTCGTTTGAATAATCTTAAAATATTTTGAATGTATTTTCTTTTTACTTTCTATCAAAGAGTTGTCATTTTTAAAATTTGTTTTGTTGGTTATATAAAATTACCAAAGAAAAATTTGTCGCTTAATACATTTTTAATAAAAAATTTTGTTGCTTATAAAAATCATATTTTTATATTGATATTTTCTATGGAAAATTTTTCGCTTATTTACATTTTTTGTAGAAAAATTTGTTGCTAATTAAAATTTTGTGTTGAAAATATGTCGCTAATTGAAATTTTCTAAAAAAAATTATCGTTTATTATAATTTCCTATAGAAAGTTTGTCGCTTACTAAAATTTCACATATAAAATTTGTCGCTTATTGAAAATTTCTATAGAAAATAAGTTACTTATAGAAAATTTCAAAAAAAAAAAAAAAATTAGTTGTATACTGAAATTTTCTGTAGAAAGTTTGTCGTTTATTGAAATATTCTATAGAAAATTTTTCGCTTATTGTCATTTTCTATGCAGACTTTGTCACTTATTCAAAGTTTTTGTAGAAAATGTGTTACATATAAAATTTTATACAGAAAATTTGTCTCTTATTACAAAATTATTAAAAGCAAGTAAGAGTTCTATATTTGGCTGTGCCAAATCTTATATACCCTTCACCATGGTGTGTTAAAAAAACAGTCAGTACCATAAAGTCCTCTTTTACATAACTTTCTTCGGGCTCAACATGCTTGAATGCATGTTTCTAGATTCATTATTATAGAAAATTCAAAAGAGTACATTTTGAAAAACGAAAAAGTTCCCAAAAGATCCCTTTTACGGGTTCTCACCTAATTCAGACTCTACATACTTAATTTCATATTTCTCGGTTCAATATTAGAGAAAATTCAAAAAGTACCTTTTGAAAGACGAAGAAGTACCAAAAATTTCCCTATTTATGAGTTCTCATCTAATTCCGAATCTACATACTTAATTTCATGATCCTAGGTTCAATATTATAGAATATTCAAAAAGTACACTTTGAAAAACGAAAAAAAAAACAAAAAGTTCCCTTTTATGGATTCTTATCTAATTCAGACTCTACATACTTAATTTTATATACCTAGGTTCAATAGTATCGAAAATTCAAAAAGTACCTTTTGAAAAACGAAAAAGTGCCAAAAAGTTCCCTTTTATGGCTTCTAACTTAAGCCAGGCTCTACACGCAGAGAAAAAATATAGTTGTGGTAACCTTAATCTAAGAGCAACATATTATGGTTAGAATTATGGTTAAATTTAAAACATATTATGATCATTTTTACTATCAAGAAATATCATATTATGATCATTATTAGTATAATAACCTATCATATTATGATTAAATATAGTCCGAATATTTCATCATAATATAGTGATAATGTGATGTTGTAGCATCATATTGTAGTTTCAAGCAACCACATTATGGTTTCATGTAATCATATAATGGCTTCAAGTAATCATAGTTTTGTTTCAAGTAACCATATTATGGTTACAAGTAGTCACATGTCTTCATGTAACCATATTATGGTTATAATTAAACAAAATATGGTTAATCTTATGTGCTCGGCGTAAAATATAATTATTTGTTAATTTTCTTTTAAACAAACACAAAACTTCCAAGCACTGATATTCCCATAAAAAATATATATCCACACTTTCAAGCCAATATAAACACAATATAATTTTTTTTAATTATTAATTTCTTTTTTTATTTTTAGATAGTATTTATTTTTCACAATTATTTTAAAACTGCATTTGATTAAGAATTTATTTAATCCGATCTTGTACGGACAAACCATACAACTGATATAAAAATGGCGATACCAAAATATTTTTAATAGTAAACGTATTTTACTTATATCTTAAACATTATATGGATAAACGTGTAAAATCCTACCATTTAATGGTTATTTGATAGTTAAAATGATTCTAAAGAATATAATATGTTTACATAATTATCATTATTTATTTGTTGTAAAAATAATTATTTTTTCAGAGAATCATTCTCAAATTTATAATTGTCATAAACATATAAATGTTTTCAGTAACTAAAATATTGATGAAGTTCAATAAAAATAACAATTGTTTGGATATGACAACAAATTATTGTTACAAAAAACATAGAATAGTTTTCCTAACCATGCCGAACCATGTTTTTTTCTCTGCGTGTACATACATAATTTCAAGTTTCTAGTCAATAACAACATACTAGTGCTGCTTTCGCTCTGCTACTCTTACTTTGCTGCTCTCACTCTGCCTTGTTTTTATAAACAAGATAATATAAGAAAATTTACCTTATGATTATGTATTTTGTTTTTTGCAATTTCTGTCTGAGCATGAAATATCTCCGGTATTTATGGACCGACTTGGCTGATTTTAAATAGCGATCTTCTCGAAGCCTGTCTAATAGAATTATTAAAAATTCGGATCTCGCCGATATCTGGGGTCCTCTAGAAACTGATTTCAACAAACGCACAGACAGACACATAAATTTTCTATAGAAAATTTGTAGTTAACAAAAACATAGCACATTACCCTCTTATTAATTTTCTTCTTTTTTCCCCAAAAAAAATTTTTATTTTAGCTGTTCCATTGGCAACATTAAATGTACTCAAAGTTCCAAAAAAGTGCATAATAAAGATTTTATTTAAACTTAACAAGTTGACAAGTTTCCGGTTTCGATGAATGTTCAACGGAAATGATTTCCTCTTGTGTTGGTGTTTCAAATTTAAGTGCATGTTTTAATTTTTTTGTAAAAACAACATTTTTTGGTAAACGACTGTGTAAAAATCATTTGAAGTGAAAGTAAATTTTGTGCCACACAAAAAGACTTATTGAAAATTAAGTCATAGAAAACGACACAAAATGTTGGGTTTTTTTATAGTAAAAATGAAATATTAAAAATGATATTAAACGAAAACAGACAATATACCAGCAATATAATAGAGTTTTTGTAGTATTTACAAATTTATGGTTACAAAGCGAGTATACTCTGCTTACACCATATCCCACAAAATATTACACAAATAGGTATATTGCAAGAAATGTCAGAACATGTTTTTCATTAACTATAAGAGGATAATTTAAAGATATTAAAAATGTTGTGGTGATTCTGACGAAGCTGATAAGCCAGTTAGAAATGTAAATAGTACATTTATCATGCCTAAACCTACTAATATTTCTATTATCCCTACAAAGTGGTTTTTATTCTTTATTTGACGTCAACATACTTTCAGAAACCTTAAATAAACAAATAAAAAATCCCCCTCAAAAAAGGGAACACATACAGCCACTAGATTTGTCCAAGGGCTATTTGATGGTTTGAAACCCGTCTGCATCAACGATCTTTAGCAAAATTTGAAAAAAAAAACATAAACAAAAATGTCAAAGTTTACTTTTGGCTTGTGGTCTAAAATTATTAATCATCTCTTGCTCTTGTTCAGGACAATGTTGGTGACGCTGACTAGTAATGGTGTTGGTGTTAGCCCTGGTGATGATGATAATATTTTTGCAGTTGCTAGCACAAGTTAAGGGCAGCAGTTAAAGTTATTGGCTACATTTTTGCTTGCTCTCATGCACATTCATATATTCAAACCTACGTACTACACATTGTGGTCAAAAGCATTTACTCAATATAACAGCTGATGAAAGAATTTTACTTTTGGTTTTTAGCTTCAGCAAACCATGGTAAAAAAAAGAATGTATAAAAGAATTACAATATGGATGCTGTATAAAAAAAATGATAGAAATGAAATGAACAAACAAAGGATTAACAAATTGAGGTTAAAATTCTAGGTTAAGGACATTCATTTGATAATAAATGTGGTTGAAAGTAAAGTAAAATAAAAATAAAAAGTACAAGGATTTACATCATAAATCTTATTTTATAATCTAAAGAATAATTAATATACATATATATTTTAAATTATAGTCATTTAGAAAAGGTTGTGCAAATTATAATGTTATTTGAAAACAGAAAATTTAAAAAACTTATTATTAAAATAAATCAAAAGTTATCGATAACTAAATGTTTCTAAAGAAATTTAGAAACATAGTTTTTTAGCAATTTTTATAAATTAAAATTTATCGATAAATAAATGGACAAAGTTTATTGATAGAATCAATATTTTATTGACAACATCAGTTTGCTTTAGAAAATTTATCGATAACCAAAATTTTGTATAGAAATGTAAAGATTTTTTAATTAAATTTTATTAATAGAATAATTTTCTATAACAATTTTATCGATTACTTTAAGGTTTTATATAAAAGGGATTGAGAACTTTAATTTGTGTTTTTTTTTTTAAATTATTAATAATTCTCTGTTTTTATACAATTTTATCGATCTTTATTGATTTATATCGATATTTATCAATTCTATAGAAAATTACACAATAAATCAAATTTCTATAGATCATTTTAATTTTCTATAGAATATTTACTTTAATTTCCTATAGAAAATGTATTAATTATCGTTTATTTTCTATAGAATGTTTATAAATAAGTTTTATATAAAACAATAATCGACAACTTTCAATAGAGAATCAATAACTTTTATGTACAATAGAAAATTTGTCAACAGCTTTTGTTTTCTATAGAAAATGTATCGATAATTTAAGTTTTCAATTGAAAATTTTTTATAAACAATTTAACGATAATTTCAATTTTATATATAAATTTTAATGATACCCAACAATTGTAATTACTTACCTAATAACAAACTTTTCAATGACTACATAGAAGTAGTCTAATAAGGTCTTATATGTGTTATATAAATACTTTCTTATTCATAAGTCATCTTGCCAGTGAAGATACAGATACTGTATACGTTTAATCATGTGACTTACAATGACTACCTTTTCCAATTACTTGTAATCTTGTGTGGTAAGTACTTACCACACCGTGTTAAAATAATGACTTAAAATGCTATTGTTGTAAGTAAATTTTAGCATTTTAACTTCTAGTCAGTAAAAACTTTCATTACCATGTAAGTTTTTACTGGTTAGTTTCTAAAGAGAATTTATCCATAACTTTAATTTCTCTATTTTTCCATAACTTCCATTTTCATCAATAACTTTAATGTATTACAGAAACATTTTCAATATATTTAGTTTTCTATAGGAAATGTATCGATGACTTTAGTTTTCAATAGAAAATTGCTCATTAATTACAATTTTATATAGATAATTTTAAGATTATTTTCTATAGAGAATTTATAGACAACTGAAATTTTCTATAGGGAATTTATCGTTAATGTCTTAATCCGGAAAAACGGCAAAAGGATGTCCAAATCTTTACAGGACAATATTCAAACCCCGACAGGATGAAATCATTGACCACATACAGTAGAGAACCAACTTAACATAAGTAGACCCATGAGCTCGAAATGAGGTCTTAGTCAAATTATGACACACTGGCTTTATAACAGCGTAATTTGGCCTGTGATCTAGTTGACTTACTAAAAACTGTAACACAATGCCTACTACAGATATTTAGTAGGCAATATCTTAGGCGGATGGCTCTGAACTGAAAAAGATTCATAATTAAAGACTAATCCAGTGTGTACCAGGTCACTGGGAGTAATTCGCAAAGCGAATGTACATGCTGTAAAAGAAGGAGTTCGAGGAGGACTAAATTTAAAACATAGGGGAAATAATAGCATACGATCACTTGCAATAACAATGGAACGAATTTACAAAATTTGACAAACGTTGGTTGGTTAGTTACCGTGGTAATTCATTGCACGCGAGCTGTCAATGACTCCGTTTTGACCTGACAACTCCACTCGTCAGATTTGGTATTTATAGTATTAGATCCAGGCTGTAGCTGTGAGAAATCTGAGGATATAATTAAGCTTAGACCCAGATATCTCACAAAGGTTAGATATAAAGTAGCTGGCAAAGTAACTGCTGTTTACGATCAAAGCAAGGCATAAACAGAAAATATGGAAGACCGTTACTTCCTTTTACGATTTGCATGTCTGCCTATTACTCAGTGTCCTGGTATTGCTGCTATCAGCCTGGATATATCCCGCCTACTTCGGTTTATAAGGTGTTTTGTGCGTTTGTCATTGAAGGAGTGACACAATAACTTGGCCGCTTTACATGTGTCTATGTTATTCCACATTTTTTCAGCATTTTAAAGAAAGAATCTAACGATACTGCTCTTGATAAAACCTAACGGAGTTTCTACTGAAACGGTCTTGGAAATATCAAAAGCAGATCCCGTTTCGGCAAGCTCATCTGCCATTTTATTATTATGCACAGAGACTAAAACAAGGGTTCTTAGACGAGCATATTCAAACAGATCTCTGTCGGAATGACATCAAAATATTTCTGAAACCATATTACTTCAAATATAACATACACAACAAGCCAGACAGCAGCCTAATTGGAGTTTTTTGGATCTAATATAATCAACGTATCTTTCAATGTAGCCTAAACTATGTCAGCTATTTTAAGTCTACTAAAGAGAAAAATTACTATTCATTACCAAGTATGATTCTAAATACATCTATCAGTCATCTTTATTAGCGTTAATGTATCATCTCTAAATGGAAATCTCCTATACATTAAAATCACTATATAATATTTTAATACCAGAATAAAAAACTTACCAAAAGTCCAAAGTAGGAGGGATAATGAAAAAATCCAAAAAAGATTATTCACCTTGTCATTGGAAAAGCTAATAAAGAAAAAATAAACTTAAATCTCATGTACATATTACTGCAACATCTAATAGCTAATTACATTTTGTCTGTAAACTTTAATCATTATTTATTGAAAAAGAAACTTTGTAAAAAAACAAGTCATAAGATAATTTATTAAAAAATTACTCTTAAATATCTTTAGCAAAATTAGCTTTATTATTAAACGTTAAAAAAAATTTCGACATCTTATTAATTTACAGATTTATGTTTTAATGCAATTAAAAATCTTTTTGTACAAATTTCTTTTTGCTTTAAACTTGTAAGCACATTGTACACAATTCATTTGTTTTCAATAATTTTTTAAAAGTTCTTCATTTCATTGTGTGTCGACCTCGCAAACCAACAGCAACAAAATATAGGAAAGTTAACAAAAAAGTAATTGTGAACTTACATAAAAATTTTTATAATATTGTAAAAAAAATTATTCCACTCCTCATCAACGTCATTTAACGCAACTGTGTTTGAAGCTATTCATGATGTGCGTGAAACTACCCAGCAATCATAAATTAAACACCGATTATTTCCTAGATTATTTATGATTTTAATATTTAATAAAATTTATGCCCAAAAAAAGATTTTAATTTAAAATTATATATGTTTTAAAACCTCCGCGTTTGCTGGGTTAACATTTGTGTTTGTATGTGCGAGTGAAAGTTTTCTTTTTCATCCAATGAAATTATTAAACAACATAAAAATCACATTAAAAAGTTTATATTTTTATTTCATTGTGTTTCATTTTGTCGAAAAAAACGCCCCTTAATTGCATTAAATTCACATAAAATTCATAAGGATGATTAAATCTCCAAAAAAAAGAATTGTTTTTGGAGAACGAACAAATCTGTGGATATAGATTCGTTTTAATTCTGAGTTGAAAGTCACACAAAAGCAGCAAAGTCGACTTATATAAAGATAGATAGATAGATAGATAGATAGATAGATAGATAGATAGATAGATAGATAGATAGATAGATAGATAGATAGATAGATAGATAGATAGATAGATAGATAGATAGATAGATAGTAGATAGATAGATAGATAGACAGATAGATAGATAGATAGATAGATAGATAGATAGATAGATAGATAGATAGATAGATAGATAGATAGATAGATAGATAGATAGATAGATAGATAGATAGATAGATAGATAGATAGATAGATAGATAGATAGATAGATAGATAGATAGATAGATAGATAGATAGATAGATAGATAGATAGATAGATAGATAGATAGATAGATAGATAGATAGATAGATAGATAGATAGATAGATAGATAGATAGATAGATAGATAGATAGACAGATAGATAGATAGATAGATAGATAGATAGATAGATAGATAGATAGATAGATAGATAGATAGATAGATAGATAGATAGATAGATAGATAGATAGATAGATAGATAGATAGATAGATAGATAGATAGATAGATAGATAGATAGATAGATAGATAGATAGATAGATAGATAGATAGATAGATAGATAGATAGATAGATAGATAGATAGATAGATAGATAGATAGATAGATAGATAGATAGATAGATAGATAGATAGATAGATAGATAGATAGATAGATAGATAGATAGATAGATAGATAGATAGATAGATAGATAGATAGATAGATAGATAGATAGATAGATAGAGATAGATAGATAGATAGATAGATAGATAGATAGATAGATAGATAGATAGATAGATAGATAGATAGATAGATAGATAGATAGATAGATAGATAGATAGATAGTTAGTTAGTTAGTTAGTTAGTTAGTTAGTTAGTTAGTTAGTTAGTTAGTTAGTTAGTTAGTTAGTTAGTTAGTTAGTTAGTTAGTTAGTTAGTTAGTTAGTTAGTTAGTAGTTAGTTAGTTAGTTAGTTAGTTAGTTAGTTAGTTAGTTAGTTAGTTAGTTAGTTAGTTAGTTAGTTAGTTAGTTAGTTAGTTAGTTAGTTAGTTAGTTAGTTAGTTAGTTAGTTAGTTAGTTAGTTAGTTAGTTAGTTAGTTAGTTAGTTAGTTAGTTAGTTATTTAGTTAGTTAGTTAGTTAGTTAGTTAGTTAGTTAGTTAGTTAGTTAGTTAGTTAGTTAGTTACTTAGTTAGTTAGTTAGTTAGTTAGTTAGTTAGTTAGTTAGTTAGTTACTTAGTTAGTTAGTTAGTTAGTTAGTTAGTTAGTTACTTAGTTAGTTAGTTACTTAGTTAGTTAGTTAGTTAGTTACTTAGTTAGTTAGTTAGTTAGTTAGTTAGTTAGTTAGTTAGTTAGTTAGTTAGTTAGTTAGTTACTTAGTTAGTTAGTTACTTAGTTAGTTAGTTACTTAGTTAGTTAGTTAGTTAGTTAGTTAGTTAATTAGTTAGTTAGGTGATTAGTTAGTTAGTTAGTTAATTAGTTAGTTAGGTAATTAGTTAGTTAGTTAGTTAGTTAGTTAGTTAGTTAGTTAGTTAGTTAGTTAGTTAGTTAGTTAGTTAGTTAGTTAGTTACTTAGTTAGTTAGTTAGTTAGTTAGTTAGTTAGTTTGTTAGTTAGTTAGTTAGTTAGTGAGTTAGTTAGTTAGTTAGTTAGTTAGTTAGTTAGTTAGTTAGTTAGTTAGTTAGTTAGTTAGTTAGTTAGTTAGTTAGTTAGTTAGTTCCTTAGTTAGTTAGTTAGTTACTTAGTTTGTTAGTTAGTTAGTTAGTTAGTTAGTTAGTTAGTTAGTTAATTAGTTAGTTAGGCAATTAGTTAGTTAGTTAGTTAATTAGTTAGTTAGGTAATTAGTTAGTTAGTTAGTTAGTTAGTTAGTTAGTTAGTTAGTTAGTTAGTTAGTTGCGGATCAGCTTAGTTAGTTGCGGATCATCTTAGTTAGTTGTGGATCATGTTATCGCGTAATTTCAACAGGGATCAGGTGGTCCTCACTTAGGACATAACAATGTCAGATGAAGAAAGTTTTTTCCATATATTTAGTTAAGTTTTGGACCAGTCCTAGTCCTTTGACCTTTGAGAAATCTTTACACGCGTGTGCGGAGTGGTATTAATTTTTTCAGGGCTTCCGAAACACTTAGTGAAATGCATTGCAACTACAATATAATTAAATTAAACAATTTTCTTTTAAAACTGTAGATTTAACGTATTAGTTTTCACCTGCCTAATTTAGGGTATTTTACAAAGAACTTTAAATAATGTACCCAATGCATAGTATCCGACCATATAATGTAGAGCGCTGAAGTAAGAAAAAGTTTAAATTTAATTAAAAGCAACATAGTTGAAATAAAGCCCTATTAAGTCGCTCAAGAAAACAAAATGTTTTAAAAATTTGACAGTGAAATACTCTCGTAATCACATTAGAATAAAGTTAAATACTTTTTAAATAAGTTATTATTTTAACAACATTTAGTATTTCTCTTTTTTTTCCAAATTTTTATATTTCATTCAAATGAAAATAATATGCTATTACAAGTAAAAAATAAATCGAATGTGCATAAACTTTGTTACACTATTTAAAAATAGTTTTCTGCAATTGAGTGGCAATCTAAAACAATCAAACTAAAAAATTAAAAAATCGGTTGCATATTGATATGTTTTTTTTAAATTTCGAATTCACTTTTAATTGATTGATGGCTGTAAAAATAAATTCCACATATTGGTTAGTTGGTAAGTAAATGTATATTTTTGGCAAATTAAATACACTTTATCTACAGACATATAATTTAATTTTAAATAAATATTTGATAAATAAAAAAATAGTTTTATAAATGCACAATGGGATGGTTTTGAAAGAGAATTACAATGTTTTTTGTTAATGGGTTGGATTAGTTTATAAATAATTTCCATTTAAAATAATTTCAATAGAAAATTGAAAAAAATATGTAAAACCTGACAACTGAAAATTAAGTTAAGTGAAATGTAAAATTAAAAAAAAAAACTTAAACAAATAAATTATAACAAGAGTTTTGTATTCGGCTAATGTTGCTTCATATACATTTAATAAAACTCAAGTAATTTCAGGGGCTGTCAGACCTTTAAATGATTTTAATGATCAATAATGATCAGAGCTCTTTAAAATCCACTAACTGATCATTACATCAAATTTTGCATCTGGTCCATACTTAACTCAAGTCCCACATCAAACTGATATTCACTTATAGGGTAAACTTCTAAAACATACATAAATACAAGAATTTGCACAGCTGATATATAAATGGTACCTTACACTTTTAAAAATTAGTTATTGAGAAGTATTTACAATTTACCCATCATCAAATTTCAAAATGTTTTACATTTAATTAGACCTTGAGTTTATTGATTGATATTAAATACATACGTTTTTACAAATTACAACATACGTACATTTAATTATCAAATTTCGGTATTACATTATAAAATATATATTTTTGCAACAATTTAATTATTTTATCACATTATTATTTATTAAATCTATAGAGAGAAGAATAACACATATGCATGTCTGACGGTAAGTGCTCAATATAAATGGAAAATATTTAAATATTCTAGATTAAATAACCTAAAATAATTAAATTGAAGAGAATTTCTTTAACATAACAAAATCCCCACTAGATTTATAAGCCAACCCGCTCCTCCCCCTCGAAATCCAGTTAAATTCAAGCAAACATATCATATTTGAAAATAACAATTTCAGTAATAGAAAAATACAATATAAATACAAGAATGCGGTACTCGTAATAATAAATATAAAATACATACAACAAATGAAATGATGGTTGAATAAAAGTGTTGTCATTTGAATCATCTATTTAACCAACCATCCTTCCATCCGTTCATTCATTCGCTCATCTATTCATCTATTTATTCAGGGAGACAATCAGTCAGACGTTCATTTCTATTCATGTACTCGTCTATTTATTGGTGTGATTTGTAGATACGTTTGTATGAATATAGTAAAACCTAATCAAACCGACTAGAAAAATAGAGTAAATGTTGTATAAAAAGTTGATTTTTTGTAATAAATATTTAGGAAAGTGTACCCTAAATGTAATGCAAAAGTTATAACGTGGCATCTGGTAAGTTATTAGAGATTTTTTGTAGCTAGTCTGGTACACTGGAAACTAACTAACAAACTAACTAACTAACTAACTAACTAACTAACTAACTAACTAACTAACTAATTAACTAACTAACTAACTAACTAACTAACTAACTAACTAATTAACTAACTAACTAACTAACTAACTAACTAACTAACTAACTAACTAACTAACTAACTAACTAACTAACTAACTAACTAACTAACTAACTCTATCTATCTATCTATCTATCTATCTATCTATCTATCTATCTATCTATCTATCTATCTATCTATCTATCTATCTATCTATCTATATATCTATCTATCTATCTATCTATCTATCTATCTATCTATCTATCTATCTATCTATCTATCTATCTATCTATCTATCTATCTATCTATCTATCTATCTATCTATCTATCTATCTATCTATCTATCTATCTATCTATCTATCTATCTATCTATCTATCTATCTATCTATCTATCTATCTATCTATCTATCTATCTATCTATCTATCTATCTATCTATCTATCTATCTATCTATCTATCTATCTATCTATCTATCTCTCTATCTATCTATCTATCTATCTATCTATCTATCTATCTATCTATCTATCTATCTATCTATCTATCTATCTATCTATCTATCTATCTATCTATCTATCTATCTATCTATCTATCTATCTATCTATCTCTCTATCTATCTATCTATCTATCTATCTATCTATCTATCTATCTATCTATCTATCTATCTATCTATCTATCTATCTATCTATCTATCTATCTATCTATCTATCTATCTATCTATCTATCTATCTATCTATCTATCTATCTATCTATCTATCTATCTATCTATCTATCTATCTATCTATCTATTATATCTATCTATCTATCTATCTATCTATCTATCTATCTATCTATCTATCTATCTATCTATCTATCTATCTATCTATCTATCTATCTATCTATCTATCTATCTATCTATCTATCTATCTATCTATCTATCTATCTATCTATCTATCTATCTATCTATCTATCTATCTCTTCTCTATCTATCTATCTATCTATCTATCTATCTATCTATCTATCTATCTATCTATCAATCTATCTATCTATCTATCTATCTATCTATCTATCTATCTATCTATCTATCTATCTATCTATCTATCTATCTATCTATCTATCTATCTATCTATCTATCTATCTATCTATCTATCTATCTATCTATCTATCTATCTATCTATCTATATATCTATCTATCTATCTATCTATCTATCTATCTATCTATATCTATCTATCTATCTATCTATCTATCTATCTATCTATCTATCTATCTATCTATCTATCTATCTATCTATCTATCTATCTATCTATCTATCTATCTATCTATCTATCTATCTATCTATCTATCTATCTATCTATCTATCTATCTATCTATCTATCTATCTATCTATCTATCTATCTATCTATCTATCTATCTATCTATCTATCTATCTATCTATCTATCTATCTATCTATCTATCTATCTATCTATCTATCTATCTATCTATCTATCTATCTATCTATCTATCTATCTATCTATCT
>NC_060952.1:35747894-35763661 GCF_022045245.1 Lucilia cuprina
CTTGCATTGAATTACACTATGCAATACAATTTTTGGAGGGCGAAAAATTCCTTCACAAAATGAAAATGAAACCCCCGAAACATTTTTCGCTGCTAGGTCAAGCTTTAACGCTTTCGCAAATTGAAAGTTCATAGCGGGTTAACGGGATTTTTAACTTTAATTAATAGAAAAGGGGTATCATATGAAAGATCCTTTGAAGTGCCATTGAATAATATGTAAATCAAGAACATCTATTTCGAAATTTTCACAATTTCCGAATAAAATGATACCACTATCGCCTTACTCCAAAAAAAACATTTATATCTCTGCATAACAAGTATTTACAAAATGGACTCGAATGATCCATTAAAAATCAATATTTGTGGTCCAAAATCTGTAAGATATATTCCTTTCAAAGTTGTTTTACAGATAGCTAAACAAAACATTTGTTTTTATAGTGAATTCTGAAAGTATTTGTACAGTTTTAACAAACTTAATGTTAAAAAGCGCAAATTTCAATGACCGATAACATAAAAGTTTGACCTACCAAAGCCGAACGGTTTGGGGGCTTTAATACTCTAACCTAGTACTTTAAGTTATCATGGGAATTTTTCACCCCGCAGATCATGACCCATAATTTGTTGCATAGTGTTATCATTAAAATTTAGATTTTGATTATTAAATTAACATGGACGGATGGACTAAGTCTGAGAGTAGACGAAGTGCTTTACCATCGTCTCTTTGTTAAAAAGGAACAATTTTTGTACAAAGTGTAAGCACTTTGCACAAGTACTCGAGCTATCTAATCTCTGATCACTGCAGCTCCCTTTTCAATGGTTCCCGTCTAGCCATATTAAGTGGTCTTCTAGTTCGACACCATATCAAATCATTTCAAAAAAAGATGAAGGATTCATTTGATCATCGCCAGTTTATAGTCGCACCAGATTAAAGGTACTGATTGCACATCTTTTTCCCGTGATTGCAATAATATCAAGATGAACGTCTTTTATCGTATATCCTGGCATAGGATATACGTACATAGCAAATTATTAATGCCGATTTTTAAGTTAGCAGATTGGACTTTAAGACTACAAATGTACATAAATAAGCTTGTCTTGATGTAGTTATAATGTCTTAAAACGGGTAAAAATTAAGCTTTTTTATACTTCCGAACAATATCTCTCTTAGATGTGACAACAAATCTGAAGTCAAATTCGTATTCAGCGCGGCTTGAAGAAAGTATAACTTGGTCTCAAGATTTTAACTTAGGTTTCAGAAGTGATTTAAACATTAAAGATCACAAAGGGTTGTGGGATTCTGCAGGGAAATTTTAAATCACATGGATTGAAGATGCAGCTTGAACCCTATAAAAGAGCATGATTTTTGCACCGAAACATCACTTGCCCATTATGATATCCCGAAGCGTAAGAGTTCTTATATAAAGCGCGGCCAACAACTGGTTTGACACCAATACCAAATATCATGGTTCAAAGGTTCTTAATTACCGTTACGATTCGTTTTAGAAAAATTCTTTGGAAAGAAACGCCCAAAATACTTATAAATCAAGACACAAAGCGTAATAATGCAACACGACATGACTGCGCCACATAATTCTGTATCAGTATCACTTGACTCTCCTTCCTTGCTTTAATATATGCAGATCGCTTACTCCTCACTTCAGAACAGAGTATTTTTTATAGCGCAAAATCAAATAATTGTTTTAATATATTGATTTCCACATATAAATTCAACCACTGAATTCATCATTGAAAATGTTACAATTCTTTATTTCATTCTTATTGTAATTTAAGAGATAATAATTGCAATTATCAATTCTGATAACTAATCAAAATTGAAATGATAATAAATTACAAAATAATTACCTAAAATGTAAGAACACATACGCACATACATTTAACACACTCAATTGCACACATATAACGTCTACAGCAGGCATAGAAATAAATTCAAATGTTTACCACCAATAAAGACAGAAGACCACTTTTATTAGGATGGTGATATAATAAGCAGTCTTAATATCAATTGTATGTCTAAAGTACATGCCGAAGAATTGATAACAATTTCAATTCATTGGAACTCTCTTTTGGAATCACCATTGGAGAGCATTTTCTAAATGATGTTTAAAAAAAAGATCTATTTCAAAGTGCCACCTTAACTTAATCCTACAAGTAATACACATAATATTTTACACATTAGCCACAATACAAAAGGTAGTAAGTAAAGTGAGTTTTATTAATGCGCATAATTTTACACACATTTGTGAAATATACATTCACACTGTATGTTCTAATGAATGCAGGTTTTTTGTATGTGTTAAAGCAAAGTAATTTTCTCAAAATCTCATTGAATAACTGATTCAGCGAATTTCAACTAAAACACCCACATACACTTACACACTCAAGCATACAAATCTAAATTGCTATTCCAACACCTACAGACACTATAACACTTATTCGCACACAAACACACACATACATATGTACACATTAATAATACAAAAACAGTTCAAACAAAATACCAACAATCATTGTAAAGTACAACTAGAATACAACAGCAACAAATGTTAACCACAAAAAGGATAAAATGATTTGTACTATCACTCCTGCTGCTTAGAATCCTTGTAAATTGTTGCTTCTGATGTTTGTTAAATACTAGACAGTGGAGTGATGTAAATATTATTTACCAAAGAAAATTGTAATAATAATATTCATCTGAAGTTAGGTTTATTCCAAAGAGAAAATTCTTTATCGATCGAAGCACATAACAGTTGGAAGTCTTAGTAGGCATTGCACTCTTTCCAAGGTTTTCATGATATTTAAAATATTAGCCATTCTATTCTAGCGGTATCTAATAGAAGCTTTAAAAAATCATTCGATACACGTTCCCTCTAATGATCTCGTCAGATGTTAGCAGCCTTATTAAATAGAAATCTTTTTGGCGCACCAAAAATCTAACATTATCTTAACTCCGTGTACATTTAGGTTTATTCTCAACATCGCTAGATATCGCTGTGTTACAACCCTTCAGGTCAATTTTTCTGACCCAAAGTCAATTATTTTGTTGAAAATGTTTGAATAGAGATGTTTTGAAATGTGAGTGTGAGTGTTTATATTTATGTTTAAAGTCTACAAACAGTCAAAGCGTTTTTAATTGAATAATTTAAGTACAAAGGCTCCACAACTATCAAACAAAAAACTAGTTTTAAACTTCCAATCTAATCAAGCTATACATTTTTACCGTCATCTTATAAAATGGTCCACTGTGCCACGGTAAGTTGGCGGTAAAGCGTTTACATATGTATGTATGCGTGTCTAACACAAAGCAATGAAGTGAATGTGGCACTAAGAGAGACTAAAATTTAATCATGGAAAACACAACAATCAAAAGTTAAGATCAGCATGTCACTTGCAATAGTGTAACAAGGATATTAAAATGCCACCAACGACTTGCATAACAACTGCAGGAGCAGTGTAAAAGTGATATATAAAACGACACCGCAGTGCAGTGGCTATTGTTGCAACACGTTTGGTTGCGGCAGGTGTCTTATAAGAAATCTAATTTGAATTAGATAAGGTAATGTAAATTAAATAAAATAGATTCATAAAATTGGCTACATATATCGTAGAACGAAAAACATTGGAATGACTTGAAAAGTTGAGATTGAATTAAAAGAGATTTCCGATGGGCCGAAGGTGTAAATTCGATTGGCACTTGTGGCACTAACTAACTAACTAACTAACTAACTAACTAACTAACTAACTAACTAAATAACTAAGTAACTAAGTAACTAACATACAAACTAACTAAAAAACTAACTAACAAACTATACAAATATCTGAATAACTAACTAAACATAACTAACCAATTATGTGTATTATCACTATTCAGAATTAGAGGCTCTTTGGGATTACACTCAATTCCGCTAAGTTCAATATTTCGGACTATCGGACAATCTATTGCAACTAAAAACAGGTTATAGTCGAGCAAGGCCGACCATCTGTATACTAATAAAATGTGATTTATTTTTCATAATAAAGCATTTAAGTTGAATTTTACCTTGCCTCAGATATATATAAACCATTTATTGTTTAATAAAACTGTGGATATTTAAGTAAAATTTTGATGGGGGCTTTTTATAGGGGCTAGTGACAAATGAGACCCTATAATTATAAACTTCATCAGTGCTATCAAGGTGAAATAATTGAACGATGTTAACTATTTTTCAATTGGCTTCGTCTAAAGTGTCTCCAAAAATGCGACCTGTAGTTTGATTACAATGTTTGCAAGATCTGTCCAGTTGTATGGGGGCTGGGTGAAATAATAGACCGATGTTAACCATTTTCAATAGGCTTTGTCTACGATACAATAAAAGATCACATGCCAAATTTGATTGAATTATCTCCAAAATTGCGCCATGTAGTTTGATTAAAATGTTTACAATACATATTCGGGGGTACAGTTGTATGAGGGCCAGGTGAAATAATTTACCGATCTTAACCATTTTCAATAGGATTCGTGCCTGAGGCATTAAAATTTCATGTATCAAATTTCATTGAATTATCGTCAAAATTGCGACATGTTGTTTGATTACAAAGTTTACATGGACGGACGGACATAGCTAAATCGACTCAAAAAATGATTCTGATCCGATTGGTATACTTTTAGGACCAACATTATTGTGCGTTATAAACATCAGCACAAACCCAATATACCCTCCCTACTAAAGAGGTGTAGGGTATACAAAGTTATAACAATTACTACTGAGAGGGTAAACTCTCTATAAAGATAATATAAACAAATATACGCAACTGTTAAAGTTAAATACAAAGTGCCGCAAAACCATATTATAAAATTCCTGTACTTATTAGTTATTAATTATTGTATATAAAGTATTGCCCAGTCTGTCTAATTACGCGCACTGTACTGAAATTTTAAAGATATTTAAAAGTTGAACTCTAAATGTTTTTAGCTCATAGAAGCTTATTAATAAATGAAAACCATTCCATTATTTTACCTAGACCTCATACTACTTACTACAATTTTTTTATAGTGTAGACTCCAATAGAAAATTTACCATGTCCTTAAACTTTGACTCAATACAAAGTACCATAAGTTAAATTTCAAAAATTTCAAAGCTCCCATAGTTCAATACTCATTTGATTTTTAACATTTATGTTTTACAAAATCATTTTATGATTCAAGTTTATGCAAGCATTAAAATGTTTATGCTCAATTGAATTATAAAGTATAAATATAAGAACTTACTACAAATCTAATGCATACTTTTACTTTGCTAATAAATAATTGTGATTTTAAATTGATTGGCTTATCGTTTTTTTAGAACATAAATTTTACTCTAAGTAATAGTTTACTTAAAAAAATATTGTGCATATAATTTTCTCTTAAATTAAAATATTGCCTTAATTAGGCCACCAAGTTGACACATATAAAACAAAAAATAAAAAGAACAAATGTCCTGAAGTAATTTGAATTTTGAATAAATACGAAATATGAAAAATCCAACAGCTTTACAATTGAAGTTGTATTTTCATTTGCATATACATACACATGTACATATGTATTTGTACATAGTAATTTAATATGATTTATACGGCTTTCAAACATTTATAGCCTTAAACTATGCTATAGAAATACACATGTAAATGATATACACAAAAAGTACTCACACATTGATGTACACATGTACTCCATTAACCATCATCATACATGTTGTACTTTTCACAGATACAGATAACGGTAATAATTCAATTTATCATCTAGTGATTATTTTTTTCAAAAAAGAGCAAAATAAATAAATATAAAAAATATATGTATGTAAATATATTTAAAATAGCAAAGACAAAAGAGCAAACAAAAAAATGGAAAATACATATGTATATGGAAAACTGACATACTCTGGAGGGCATTTAGCAAAATTATGCTAAAGCACAAGGCCCACCAAAAAAAAAGGGGGAGAACGAAATACATATTTTTTAAATACCCATATCGTAATAAAATATACAATTTAATTTTAAACGTATAAAATATGTAGTCTGCTTTAGGGCGTAAAAGTTCATGTAAATTTAAAGCATAATTTAAGGAAGTTTATATATAATTGTTAATGTTAAACAATTTAATATATATTGTTAAACGATGAATTTAATTTATTTTTAAATCAGTGTTTCAGTAGATATAGTATTTATAACTAACGGCTCATTACTAGAATTATTCTGTGTATAGTGGACAGTATACAGGAGGAATAACATACATAGTAAGTCATTATTAAATGTTTACCTTAAAGTCGTTTTGAGTTCATTTAAAAGTTTCACAAAATAGTAAACTGCAATAGAAGCATTGAATTGAAAACAATAGCTTACAGCTAATTTTCATGTAAATCAATAACATCATCCAATAATCGTCATTAATGGCGAAAATTGAGAAAAAAAAATAACAAAAACAATAAAATATTCACATCCACACCAACGACACCATTCTAATGTAAAAGCGTTGAAAAGGAAATTACTTTAGCTCCAAGGATTAGAGCGAGAAAAAAACAACAACAATAATACAAATTTGAAAATCAAACAACAGCAAATGAATAATCATATTAACTGAACAAAAAAGATTTAGTAAAATAAAAAAGGACTAACAACAATTTATAGAAAAACAATGGTTTATTGAAAGCAATAGGAAAAAAAATTTAAAATGAAAAGTTTATGTGCAAGTCCTTTTTAATATCGAGAAGTTTTTATTTGAATAAAAAGCTATTTTTCAGACCTTTTTTCTATTTGTATTGATGAGTATAAAAAAGAAAAATAAATAGCAGCTGATAAAAAGTTTAGGGATATTTGTTATGGATATTATGTAATATTGTGGTAAATAAGGATGGGAGGCCACCCGACTTTTTTAGAATTCTGGTTGGAAACTAGTTCTAGATGTTTTTTTTTAAATTTAATTTATTTCCAAAATAAACCTATCCTAATTGGCGCCATAGGTTTTTGCGTTGGTAATACAGATTTCAAGGCCCTTTTTGAACCAGTTATTTAGAAACGTATTCGTACTGGAATTTTCTCCAGTATAACGCCTGTATCTTAATATTCTATCAGAGAACTTTAAAGTTATCGACTTTTTTTTGGCTAGCATTTGGTACGTCTAATGTTAGAAATCTAATATAAAACCTACTATTAATGCCTTTTATTTCCACCATAAAGTGTCTCTTATAGATTCTCATTCTCAAACAAAACATTTTGTATTCTGTATTATAAAAAACAAAAAAACTATCATTATACATGTTAAACATATTGATCTTATTTAGTTAGCTAGTTAATTAGTGAGTAAGTTAGTTAGTTAGTTAGTTAGTTAGTTAGTTAGTTAGTTAGTTAGTTAGTTAGTTAGTTAGTTAGTTAGTGAGTAAGTAAGTAAGTAAGTAAGTAAGTAAGTAAGTAAGTAAGTAAGTAAATAAGTAAGTAAGTAAGTAAGTAAGTAAGTAAGTAAGTAA
Source organism: Lucilia cuprina (assembly GCF_022045245.1). Classification (NCBI taxonomy): domain Eukaryota; kingdom Metazoa; phylum Arthropoda; class Insecta; order Diptera; family Calliphoridae; genus Lucilia; species Lucilia cuprina. The sequence goes on from NC_060952.1 coordinate 35,755,393, forward strand.
GTTAGTTAGGAAGTTACTGCTCCTTAACCAGTGCCTCAGATGGGAATCTGAGTCGATTTAGCTATAAACCTTGTAATCAAACTACAGGTCCCAATTTTTAATATATTTTGGTACATGATCTTCTATTGAACCAGGGAGGAAGCCTATTGAAAACGGTTAAAATCGGTCTATTATTTCACCTAGCACCCATACAACTGAACCCCCGATAACGAGCTTGTAAACCTTGTAATCAAACTATAGGTTGCAATTTTGGAGATAATTCAATGAAATTTAGCACATGATTTTTTATGATACCGTAGATGAAGCCTATGGAAAATAGTTTGCATAAATCCATTTTTCCACCTATCCCCCATATAACTAAACTCGCCAAATAGGACTTTTTAATATACTCGTATCTCAACAAAAAGCTGCAAAACCAAGTTCTTTACTAGTATTGATGACCCTCATGAACATTATAATTAAAGGACCTCATTTGACCCCCACAGTTTTATTAAACAATAAATGGCTTATGTATATCTGAGGCAAGGTGCAATTAAACTTTTCTGATTTATTATGAAAACTAAATCACATTTTATTCGTAAACAGGTGTAGGATGTTATAGGGTCGGACTCTCCCGACTATTACTTCTTGCTTGTTTTAACTTGATAGTGCATTTAATATACATATATGTATTTAGTATTAAATAATTTATGTCTTATTTTGAGAAATTTTTAAAAATCTTACATATAGATATACATACATACGTATGTATATTGCAAATATAAAGAAAGTTAAAAAAAAACGAATTCATTATTTTCGTCTGCATTTTACCATAAAACAACATTTTAGGAAACAAAATGTGTTAAAACTTTTGACAAGTAGGTATTGAGTAAATATTATTCTTTCAAATGAATTGAAAAAAATAAATATTTTATATGTACGTTAGAGTGTCTCAAGGTACAGACTTGAAAAAAAATCCTGTACTTTAAAGTTGATTAAGGTAAACACAATTTTAAATAAATATTTTTCGAAAAGTTCTAGTCCATTGCATTTGCTGTCGGTAATAACTTCTCTCGATTTATTTCGAGCTTTCTCAGTGATCGCACTATACGAGTTGTTATAGATGGGATTTCATCAAACGAGTTCAAGATTAATTCAGGGGTACCGCAAGGCTCCGTTCTTTCCCCTACCATATTTCTCATCTTTATACCTTCTATGTCAAACTTCCAACTCATTTGCGGATGCCAGCCATTCATATTCATTCAATCATGGGCCAAGCCCTCTAGAGATTGGGGTAATGAGACGCAATATAAATGAATCGCTTAATCACGACTTGATAAAAATCTCTGAATGGGATCTTGTTAACAGAGTCGATTTTAACGCCCGTAATACTCAATGTTGTTTTATAACATATAAACACTTGGCAGATATTGTTGTTCCATCTATATATATGGGTGGTGGAAATATTAAGGAATCAGAAACTCTTGATGTTCTGGGCATGAAAATTCCGCTGGATTAAACACATTTTTCAAGTGCCAAAAGAAGCATTCAAGTGTATCGTTTTTTTTTGAAACGGTGTAAGACATACTTCATACGAAAATGGAATACAACTCTCATGTATGGGCCGGAGCTTCGAATTCTATTTTGGAGCTACTCGACCGCGTACAGGAGAGGGAGAAATTACTTATCGGTGACAGTAGGGTATCCAACTCTATTGATTCTCTGCAGCACCGTCGGAACGTGGGGTGTATTTCACTATCGATGCTACAATGGAATGTGTTGAAATTAGGGAACTTGTTTCCAATACCCGTATATTCTTGCATAACACACGTCTTTCACTGATTTGTGGTAGATTGGACCGCACAACACATTACAGGGAAAATTCATTCTTCAGCCGCACTGTTTGTATGTGGAATAAACTTCCTGCAGAGATATTTCCTGCCACTTTCGATATAAGAAGATTTAAATCAAATGTTCACAAACACTACTCCCTCTATCCTCCTTCCAACAAGATATTTTCAAGATAATTTCAACACAATGCATAAGTAGGGGCCATCCCCTGAGTGCTGGTCCAAGAAAAAAAAATGGTCAACGGGACACTCTTATGTACATACATCTGATAGCACAAAAATTATTTAAACAAGATACAAAAAAGAAAATAATAGAAACCATATAAAAAAGTAGGAAAGTATAGTCGGGCAGGCCGATCATATAATACCCTACACCATGAGTATATTTTTAAAATTATAATATTTCATAAAGAAACATTTATGTTAAATTCCGCCTTAATTCCAAAGTATTTATGCAATTTATTGATAAAAAAACTAAATTTTCTAAATGAGGCTTTATATAGAACATAGGTCAAACACGGCCGACCCTCATTAAATTTGGGAAAAGGGTATAATTTTAAATAACTGTTTGTTTTGTTAAGTTTCAATGCGATACAAATGGTTACAAGTCAATTTGAGAAATTTAAGACATTTTTTGAAGGGGGATTTGTATGGGGACTAGGGTCACATAAGGGCCGATTATTACGAAAATCTGCAGTGTCATTTATACTTATATAAAACTTCTTTGTGCCAATTTTTAGAGAGATAATAATATATTTGTCGTAATTATGGCATAAAAATCCCAAATCGGGAGGTACGGTTGTATAAGGGCTAGTTGAAATAATGGACCGATTTTAATCAGATTCAATAGGCTTCGTCCCTGTGCCAAAAAAACATACTTGGTCTAAATTTCATCAAATTATCTTCAAAATTGCGGCCTGTGCGACCTTGCGCACAAGGTTTATATGGACAGCCAGCCGGACGGACATGTATTAAACGACTCAAAAAATTATTTTGAATCGATCAGTATACTTTATGTTGGGTATTGGACATATGTTTTTGTGTGTTACAAACATCAGCACAAACGTATAATACCCTCCCCACTATAGTGGTGTAGGGTATAATGAATGTGGTAAAAGCATGTGTAGTTGTTGGTACATACATACCTCAAGTATGTATGTTCAAACATAAACTACAACTTATGGATGTATTTGAAAGTATAAAGTTAAAGTAGTTATATGTAACCATAACGATGTGTTCTAGTCATTGAAAAGTATGTTAATAGGTAAGTCCTTACAGTTACAAGTAAATACCAAGTTTTTGCTGGGTATCTAAATACATTTTCATAATATAAGAAAAATCAAATTTCTCTTTTTTTTTGGTAAATATTTAAAAAAGTGTAAACATACAGTATTTTACACAAGACTTAATACTGTTACTGTACTATAGTACATATTTATGCATGTCTATATTTATGTTTATAAAACATAAATAATTTTTGGCATATGTAAATTTTCTTTTTATAATTTACAAACTGAAGTTCAATAATAAATAAGAGGAATAAATTTTACAAGTAACTGGATCTTGACATACATAATATTATTGTAAAGACAGTCAACATATATACCTTATACCAAATTATTGACAGTCTAGTTGTAGACAACATAATTTACATTGTCGAAGACTGGGGTGCTTTAACAAAATTATTATTATTTATGATTATTTTCTTAAATACATATGAATTTAGACAGACAACTGTTGTATGGGAAGATAATAAATATGAAATCATATTTTTTTTATGAAAATACAGACATGTTTAGACGTTTTGAAAAAGTAAGTGGGAAAAGTCAAAATTAGTCGTAATATATACATATATACATATACATATATGTATGTATATAATGCTTTAAAGAAGATACATATTTGTATCAGAAGGTTTAGAATTAAACCTGCATCGATTGCTAATTATCGAGTTCACATTCCCTCACTAGTGATCCCTGCGGTTTCCGTGAGAATCAGCCGGTATTTCTAATAAAACTGATCATATTTACGTATCACTGGTACAGTCCAGTTCATGGATAGAAAACTCTTTGCTCTTCTAAGGCTAGGTAGTCACATAGAAGCTGTTGTACCGATTCCTTTTCTTCCTTATCCAAGCAACTTCAACGTGGGCATCCTATACAATCCAACATATATCCAATCGTACTCGTGAGAAGCCACGTATGCAAATGTTGTCTTTCTCTCTGAGATACTCTCCACATGAATATAATTCGTATTCTTCTAATTTTAGTATCTCATTTGTCAGAAAGATTCTATACTTTTTAATATGTCTTAGCAATTAATCTTAAATAACTCTTACTTCTTACATGAAAATATATACATATGTATCCCTATTTCAATTGAAAAAAATGTTCGCACACTTTTTCTTAATCCTCCGATTATGGCTTTAATATTTCAATATAATTCCTATCATTTTTACTATACATCATCATCATCATCACCATCGTATTTGAACAAAATATTAAAAATGTTTTAAAATTTGTCATTTTGCAATAACAAAGAAAATAGAATAAAATATGTGTCTCTACAAAAGTCTCATTAAATTGTGCTTTGCTACACAAAAAAAAAAACACTGAATTCAAACGACATTATGTTTGGTACATAAATAAAAATTACTAAATACAATAAATATTTACATAAAAATTTACATTAATAAATCTTAGATAAGACACCTGCTTAAGTTAAGTAACAAACATATAAGTTTATTAAAAAAATATACATATGTGAACCTTGTAGTGCGGAGTATTCTATTATTCTATTAGACTTCTCTAAGATTTCTTAAGATATAGCATTTGAAAGTTTTGGAAAAAGTGTACATCTTCCTGCAACAACTAGAGTTCTTATGAATAAAATTTACATTTTTTCTTTCATGTTTCTAAAATCTTATAATCTAAAGGGCCCTTTTAGATTTACTGTATGTAAATGCATTTAATATCTAGCAAACATTTTTCTTTATTTCAAACATAGATACGAGGAAAAAGAGAAATCAAGTTCAAGGTCATGAAATGAAATTAAATTTTTTTAAGTTCGAAATTAAAGAATGAAATTTTAGAATGCAATAAAAAGTTAAAATAGCGGTCTACAACTTGGGCTGAGCAATGCATGGATCTTACTTACTACCTAATTAACTAACTAACTAACTAACAAACTAACAACTGAGCCAACTTAATTAAACATCGATTTGGGTGCCATTTTTTAGGGTTGTCCTATTAGATGATAATATGCCAGATACAAATTTTCAGCTCTCTTAGAGGAACTCAAAGTTGGACATTATGGTCACACAGGATTTTATACAAATGAGTGTAAATTTATAATATTTTTTTTCAATATTTGTCTATACATTGTCCATATATTTTTCAAAATGGACGTTTTTGTTAAAAGCTTTGTGGTCAAAAAATAGAAAAATGGTCTAAGATTTCTTTACAAAATGAGACCAGCACATAATATACGTGCAGAAGTCGTGACCTTTAACCCTATTTTGTTTAAGTTTTATTGCCTTTTTATTTGTAAATAACTATAAATATCTTACACTACTATATTGGAGAGAGTACTTATTATGCGTTTGTGCTGATGTGTGTAACACCCAAAAGTATTGGTCATACACCTACCAATCGGCTCAGAATCACTTTCTATGATTTCGTGCGTCCGTCTGTGTGTCCATGTAAACCTTGTGCGCACGATACAGGTCACATACTCTTTTTTTGGTCCAAGGACGAACGCTATTGAAAATGGTTGAAATCGGCCCAGTTTTTCGCCTAGCCCCCATATAACCGTACCCCCGTAAAGGGCCTTTGCGCTTTTAATTATATTAAATGTTTTATTATGTCAATAAAATTTGGCAAAACTTAGTTTTTGAGAACCTTAAATGATACTACCAATTTTATTTATTTATTTATTTTTTTAATCGGGTGTCAGTTGACCATAGCGCCCTTACAAACTACCCTTCAGAAAATGACTTAGAGGTCAATATTTTTATTATAAACACTAATAACACGATTAAATTTTACATAAATAACTTCAAAATAACATTGATAAGGATAGACCCATATTTACCCTTACATTCCTATTAGCCCTCTTGTTGAAATTTTTTTTAATAAAAAATAAGTTAAAATATTACGGAATAAAGATAAAAAACAAAATAATCCATATTTTTAACATACTGACTGGTGTAGTGTATCATATGGTCGGCCATGCCCGACTATACATTCATACTTGTTTTAAAATTAAATATTTTTTAAGCGAAAATTCCCGGGAAATTTCAAAATTGATCTCGTTTTTCGCAAACAGAAGTAAAAAGCAATAGCAACAAAAGGAATCTATTCAATTTTGTGAATTAATATTGCTTAAATTGCTAAACAGTTTAGAGTTCTTTTAATTTTAAAACTGCTGGTGGTTTTTATTTAATTTTATTTATATATTTTGTTTATTAAACAGCTGTTGCCTTAAAAAAATACGTATCTATGTCTACTAGTGAGTTCAGTTTTGAAAATAATGCACTCTTTCCTGAACACTTTCTTTTTGAGTAGCAAACAAATACGTAAATATATTAATGTGTTTTGTTTTTTTAATAAAATTATAATTATGGCTTTTTGGAATATAATTTCATTTACTCTTACCCTCTCATATTCAAACATACATATTTTAACAAGTTTCATTTTTTTCATAATTACAAATTAAAAACACTTGTGGTAAATTAGGTTTAATTTAATATACTATTTTTATATTCACAAGAATATAAAGTTCACTGTAGATGTGGTAATTGTAATAATGTAATGTTAATTAAGAATAAGATAATGAACTTTAAATATATTAAGTTTTTAATAACTTTAACAAATACTCTTCCGTTTTCTTCTTCTTTTTAACAAAATGTGGAAAAGAAATTAAAAAAAAAAATAATTTCAAAGGGTAACAATTGTTTATTAAGTGGTTGTATTCATTTTTGTTCACTTTTCCTTTTCGTGTTAAAAAATTATGAAATGTTGTAAGAAAAGGGGTGAAAAATTTAATAAAAAATTTATTGTTATTGGAAGTTAAAATACTACCAAAAGAACAGACAAAATCAATAGATTAGTAAATAAAAGCTGGTGTAGGGCTTTGTCTTAGGGCCTCAATAAAGAGGCTTAAATTCTTTATTCACAGCGGGTTATTGAACCAACTAAAAAATTGATTTGGATGAATTTTGCACCAAGGTTAGTACTTTTGAATAGTATGATATATACCAATCTTAACAATTAAATTTCGTAAATTACTGTATTGCAATTTGGAGTGATTTGGAATTTTATTTCGATTTTTGTGCAAATATCCTAAAAGATTATTGAATAGTTTTTGTGAAAATTTCATTAGAAAGTATAAAACAAGTAGTAAGTTATAGTCGGGCAAGACCGACCATATAATACATTAGACCTGTACACGAAATTTCCATTGAATTATCTCCAAAATTGCGATCTGTAGTTTGATTACAAGGTTTACAAGCTCTATTCGGGGGTTTAGTTGTATGGGGGCTAGGTGAAATAATGGATCGATGTTAACCATTTTCAATAGGCTTCGTCTACAGTACCATAAAAGATCATGTGCCAAATTTCATTGAATTATCTCCAAAATTGCGAACTGTAGTTTGATTACAATGTTTACAAGCCCTTTTTTGAGGGTACAGTTGTATTGGGGCTAGGAGAAATAATGGACCGATCTTAACCATTTTCAATAGGGTTCGTCCCTGGGGCAATAGAATATCATGAACTAAATTTCAATGAATTATCTTCCAAATTGCGACCTGTAGTTTGATTACAAGGTTTACATGGACGGGCGGACATAGCTAAATCGATTGGTATACTTTAAGGTGGGTATAGGACCAATATAATTGTGCGTTACAAACATCAGCACAAACCCAATATATCCTCCCTACTAAAGTGGTGTAGGGTATAAAAACTAAGCAGATCAGATGTGTGCGGTTTTAAAGCTTTAAAACAAATTAATAATTTAAAGATTTTTTATATTTTCCTTACAACCAGTAGTTCTATTAAATAAAACTTTATAAATTTAATATAAATTCATTTTAAACAATAACAAAATAAAATCTAATTGAATTCGAAACGTAACCATACACTCTGTCAACTTAAAAATTGTTTGGTTTTCTCTAAAACTTTCTGAATTTATTTCATTTTATTTAGTTTGTTGACTTAGTGACTTAACACATTTTCTTTAAGTTTTTCTAAAAAGAAAAACTTTATTTTCTTATACTTTTTATCATAAATCTATAGAAATATTAAATTTGCATAAATCTTTTCATTATGAACTCCATTTTTATACCCTTCACCTTCGTGAGAAGGGTATATATAAGTTTGTCATTCCGTTTGTAATTTCTATAATATAATTTTCCGACCCTATAAAGTATATATATTCTG
>NC_060952.1:35763761-35787289 GCF_022045245.1 Lucilia cuprina
TTGGTACTTTTTCGTTCTTCAAAAGGTACAAAAGGCTTTAAACACATCATGGTGAAGGGTATATAAGATTCGGCACAGCCGAATATAGAACTCTTACTTGTTTTTGTTCTTCTTCTGCGCTCTTGGTGTGGACTTCTTTAATTTTATTTCGGTTTTGTAGTTTGATTTCTTAGTTGTTGTTAACATTATAATAAACAAAAGATGTATAAGGAAAAAGTAAAAAAAAAAATAATAATCAAAGTAAGAAGAAAGGGAAAAATGGAAAAACTTCAACAAACTATAAGTACTGCTGTCGGTCCCAAAAGATTTCGAGTAAAATGTTCTTAAACAAAAACACTGATGAGAAGGTGATGTACTTGACGGAAATTTGAGTTGTCAGTTCTGCGTTCCATCTCCAGGCAAAGTCACTTTCTGGGTCCACTGCATGCCAGTGTGTTATTTTACGTGTTCTACACAGTAAAGTAAATAAACATCACTCACTTACTCATCTCTATTGTCAAGAAAATGCACACTGTAGATTTTCCCACCAATTCTTCCCTATTCCCATCACAATCAAAATTTTCTGTGAATTTAAGTGTGAACACTTTGTTTGACAACTGCTATTATTTCGTGAAAGATGGCTTTGCATCTACACCAATAATGAAAAGTAAATTTAAGCTTCTCTGGGGAAAAAGTGGATATATGAAAGTATTTAAACCACTGGGATTAAAATTACAGACCTGACAGACAGAAAGTCAAACACTTTAGTGATATTCTTGTATTTTGCAAAAAATAACTATTATTTATATAATTAAGTTTGACAAAGTTTAGTTTGTAGCGATAAATTCTTAACACATTCAAAGTTGACTTTATTACGAAAAAATTTTATATCAAGTAATCCACATATGGTAGCATTCATAATGTAGTCTGATGGTTAATAGGTTGTTAGAAGAAAATAGCATGGACCGAGGTTAGCGATCGCTTGTTGAGGTAACGACTATAAAGTGATGATGAACAACTTAGGTATCATATCAGGGTAGTAAAAGCAGAAGGATTCTGCCTCTTAATGCTCACATGATTTCAAAATAATTATCATACTTAGAAATTGAGCATAACCGATATATAGAATATGGCTATCTAGGATACAGAAGAATGAGACATAAATACTGAAGGGACATCTTCAGAAGCAATAAGAATAAGATCCCTCAAGGTGATGAACTCTGGAAATAAAGAGACCTTCCCGACGTTCAACATATTTCCTCAAAACAAGTCATATCTTCCTTCAAGGAACCTCTAGTCAAAATCCCGTGCAATACATATGTCGTTAGGAATAAGGCAGGCAAAATACCAGAAGATCAGTCTAGTAGTGTTAATGGCTTAAAGGGAAATAAACCTAAGGAAAACATGAGCATCGAGTTCAAAGGGTATGTAATGGCATCATATTATATCATATTAAAACCCGCAGTACTTGATGGAAAGTATCTGTATCGCAAAAATTGAAGTCATAAGAGTGAGGTTGATTTTTTACTGAATAATTTAGAATTTAAAAAATTTACTAACATGGAAAAAAGTATTTTTTTAAAGAATTTATTGATAATAACGTGAAATGTTCTAAATTACTTATACGGAGATAGGGTCAATAATTTATCCATAATTATAGAATTTGGTATAGAGGTTTTAAGTCACAAAATCACTTGTTTATGAAGATTTCATAACTCTTAAACTCCAAAGGAATACATCCCTAGCTAGTCAGTTACTTAGTAAGTTAGATAGGGAGTTCTACGTCAATCAATATTACTTATTCTAAGGTCCCTTTCACACGAGCACACAAGTAATATGATCTGTCAAAATTTTATGTAGAAAGGTACGGATGCAATAGTTTTAACACGATATCCCAGCAAAATCTTTACTTACACGATAAGTAAGCAAGTAATGTTGAAGAAAAGTGTAAATAATTACTTTTTGATGAATAACTACTTACTTTTGTTCGACGATGACCAAAAAATAACTAGTTACAAATGTGCTTACCCGATTTTTCCTGATTTAAAAATGACTTTACAGTTAATTTGTATGTTTACAAGTCTTTTTTCATACTCAATGTTTCATTAAAAAGTAAATGTATCTTTCTATCTGAAATGCTTTATACACAAATGCAAGGAGTAATATTTTTTTTTTAACTTCTAACATAGACTAGGGTTAGAACCACAAACTAATTTCCTATTATACACATGCTATATACAATTATTCATAATGACCACTCATTACCAAGTAAAGTATGAAATAACTACATTACCTAATATCCTCATTACTACATCAAGTAAAATACTGATGGAAAATTTGACATTCTTATGGCTCTCTTCGTCGTATTAGATCAGGGATGTATTTTTATGTAAACTCAAAAAAGTGTAAAAGCTGGAAACTCACTTTGTTATTGTTTCATACCAATCGTATAAACACAAAAAGCATAAATCATACGACTTTTATTATCTTTTTTGAAATACGGATAGAATTTCACCTTTCTTTTTCATTAGACTTTACGTACGTATAGTGTGATCGTGTGAAGGCTCCTTAAGGAAATATATGGTCTTTTAGCTTTTTAAATTTTTAGTGAAGTATGTTTTCAAATGCTTTAAAGAGTTTAAATCATGTTTTAAAGGAGAATATGATTAAAAATCCGAAATCTTAAATATTAATATTTGCTTATTTTAAAGGTAATTTTTTACCGCTCAAGCCGAAAAAATTTTGAAAAGGGAGCAAATGTGTGGTTTTGATAAATTTTGTGAAAATTGTTCTGAATTATATAATTTGAATGTAGATTTTAATTTCGTCATATTAATTTCAGCGGTAAAAAGCAAAGACAATATTAATTGATCTTTAATATTATAAATCATTTAAAATCCTGGGCAACAAAAATCTAGTTTTAAAATGGAAAAAAACAGTTTCAGTAGATTTTTTTGATTATTATTAAGTATTAATTTCAATGAATTATATTTAATGAATCTATGTTAAAATGTAAAAAACCCTAAAATTTTACGAAAAATTACTGATGTACTATTGAAAGCATCTCTCAAGGACCTATCTTATGATACCAAAATTGTATATCTTTTCTTTGGAAAAATATGAAAAAATCATAAAAACCTCAAAAAAAGGACCTTTTTTTCCTTTAATCCAGCTAGCCAAATATTGGCCTCAGAACAAAAGTTTTGAGAAACACTATCTTGTAATCAATTAAACTTGAATTTTAGTTGGAAACATCGACAGCTAATTTTTCCTCCATACAAACAGGGCCACCCTAATTTACAAATATTTTGAGTGTTGGGAATCCCAGCAGTTCGACGGGATAGTCCCGAACTGACCACTTAATCTACCACTTTTGGTGGCCCCTAGCCACCTGACTACCCAACGAGAAAGTCAATCGTCACTCTACACCCTACAAAGAGACAGTAAAGAGACGATTGCCTCTGCTCTCGCTTACAAAGGGGACACTAAAGTGACGACTGTCTTCATTCTCGTTTACAAAGAGTTTATTTGTGACGATAGACCAAAAACATACGTATTGGAGTCAGCCAGGTTGTAAAATATTAATGAAACTAAAATTCAAAAATTTCAAGTATCTACTCTCTAGAATACTATGAGACAATTATGTGACGATTGACCCGAAAGATATAAATATGAGTCAACTTGTAAGACTATAATCTCTAGGTTACTTGAGCACAGTAAAGAGACGACTGCCTCCGCTCCCGCTTACAAAGGGGACACTAAAGTGACGACTGTCTACCTTCTCGATTACAAAGGGTACATTTGTAACGAATGACCCATAATATATGAATTACGATCATCCAGGTGGTTAACTATTAGTGGAAATTACTGTTTTTTTCGTATGCATTGACTCTTTGTCAAATTGCTGGGATTTAAGATTTCACACACCTAAGTTTAACATGCACATTTATTTCTATTTCAATTGAAATTAATTTCAATAATATTATAAATTTATTTTAAACCTTAAGTTCAAAGGCTGGACAAGAGTTCAACAGCTAACTTGACAATTAGTTGTATGAAAGTTAACCAACTCTTAACTGATGACAACACGTGTACTGTCTAGAAAAATTGTTAATAAATATTAAATTTACTTTGTTAAGTCTAATTATAAAATCTTAACATTTCCAACAGCCAGATGACACACCTTCGATAATATTATTTAATTAATTGCAAACTTTTTGTTGTATTTATAATTGAACTTAAACTTTTAGAAAAACACAAGATTTCAACCATTAAAATAATCTTTTCTATGGATTATTCCATTTTCCTTTTTAATATCTTTTTGTCTTTTGCTAAAAAAAAATTTTCTCTGAATACTTTATTACACAAAATTAATGAGCGCAATAATTATGCGTTAAAATTGTGTTCAACTTATTTAAACCTCAATGGATTTTATTTAGTACAATGTGTGTGTGTATTTTTCCCTGTACGATTCCCGTGTCAGCTAACTTGTCGTTTTTAGGGCCAAAAAGAAAGAAATGAAACAAAAACGAGGAAAAGGAAAGTAAAAATATTCATGAAGATACTATTTACTTGTAATTAGCATTAATTGCACTTTTAAAAATGTTCTACGAAAAGTTTTCCTACGCGCTCCACATTCAATCAAAATATAAAATTTAATGCTTAAGGAAAAATTAAAGTTTTGTAAAATATTTAATTTAAAGCAGATGTGTTTTATTTTAACGAAATGATTTGTTTTCAGAAAAGTTAAACATTATAATTAAGGTTTTGCCATTGGCTGCAATTAATCATGAGACTTAAATTAGGAAAGTATTAACATGAGAAGAAGCCCTATAAACCTTAAAGAATGCAATACATTTAAATAATTTAAACATGTGTTCTATAAATTCCTTTTTAGTTGCTATTATTTTCAGTTAAATGATATTCAATAAAAGTTGTAAAACCTTTTACTAAAAGTCATTTGTTGAACATATAATACTGATAATTAAGGGCAACAGTTGAGAATACCCAACCACCAAGAAAAGGGGGAATGAAAACAAGAAAACCCAAATGCAATTTTAAATTTTTATTTATTTAAACTCAATACAAATACTGAATTGTATATTAAAAACAGCAATACAATACTTTCACCCTCAAGTTTATTGCATTTTTAAAATGAATTCCTTTTCTGTTAAACGTGTTAACCTGCAGGAACATCTCTACAGCAGCAATGTGAGCAATCTAGAGTGATATTAAACTCTTAACGATAAAATGATGAAGAAAACAAGAAAACAAACACACTATATACGATACAGATAAATAAGTTAAAATAGTATGTGTTTGGCAGAAACGAATTTTTAGAACCGTAAGAAGAACAAATTATTGCTTAAGAACTATATTTGGAATTTTTTAAATATATCAGTACCCCTGCGGTGCGAGGGTACTGATCATTTGTAATACATAGCCTAGTCCACTTATGCTACCCTGAACAGCTGGACAATCTGCTATCTGGCTGAATAAAACGATCAGATCTTGCCTATTATGACAAGCACCTCATTAGCTGCTGCACAAGCCTCAGCTGGTATATCAACTCCCCTGCTTATGGTACCCCTGCGACTTTCAGACAGGTTGGATTGTCGAACTCGATGTTAAGTAGACTAATGCACTATCATCTGGGCTCATGGCTAACGGAAACCCCCTAGTCGCAAAAATCCATTACAATGTTCTTTGTACAAAGGCATGAAAAATAATAGTCAGCAGAATAGTTGCTAAAAACCCATTGTTGACAAAAGCGCCCAGTACAAATGGGTGATAATGCACAAAAAAAATACTGGATGTGTACTTTAAAACTCGCAAAGAAAATTTCAATATATTTCGTCAAAATGATGATGCTGGTTGGTACAAAGACCACATCAAACTTCAGATTTTGTATATTGTGGCAAGCACCTCATCAGCTGCTGCACAAGCCTCAGCTGGTATGCCAACACCCCTGCCTACGGCACCCCTGCGACTTCTAGACCGGTTGCATTGTCGAACTCGATGTCGGGTCCAACTAATGCACTATCATCTGGGCCCCTAGTCGCAAAGATCCATATGCAAAGTCCTTTGTACAAAGGCATGCCGCTTTGCCCGTCGTCGACCGGCTTGAAACTAAGTCGGTCGATGCACTCACTGCGGCCGAAAAATCGTTTGCAGATTGGGCTGTAGAACTACCGGCTTATCCGGAGTGTTCTGCAGGTCCTAAATGGCAACGATCGCAGGAAGAACAAACTCTCTAGGCAATCCAACAACCGAAAATTGATCGTCAGAAGCTGCTTGAGACTCGAATAGTCAGCAGCGAAGTTGCTCATTGTTGACAAAAGCGTCAGTGACGAAGTTATCTCCCAGTACAAATGGGTGATAATCCGTCAAAAAATGTTTGACATGTACTGAAAAACTCTTAAAGAAAAGGAAAATCTCAGTACATGCTATCTGGTACCAAGGCCACATCAAACTTCTGGCGGTCACAAACGTGCGTTTTTTATCAAAAATTGGATAGGTTTTGTGGATCATTATGCTCTCCTCCAGGCGTTAGTACATAGGTATACCAAAGTCAACAATTCAGAAGATAATTTTAGAAAGCTTATCATCCCCAGAGAAGACACAATGATCCTTTTAGAGAGCAAGCTTTCAATACTACCTGAAAATATATTGAGACACTTTTGCGAGTGTATTTAATATTATTGAAAGCACCTACTATATACAATTTCTATAGCGGTTCGATTGACCCGCGGATTAAGAGACATAATATAAATATCAATATTTCTTAACAACGTTTTGAGCAAAAACGACGCTAGAAGTTTATAGATTTTTTGCATTGGCATGACATATACTGTACGATGCTATGACACCAATTATGAAATGCGTAAATATTATAAAAAATTTCGACATACAACGATTTAACGCTACGACACTGAATGTTAATACAATTTGCTATCTCTGGTCAATCCTCTTACAGAAAATCTGTTTATTTTAAATAAATCATTCAAAAATTTTCCCCTATCGCAAATAGAAATGAAAGTTTTGAAAGCTATGGACAACCTTGCATTTGTTGAATTTTTATGCAACAGCTGTTTATTGTTTAAGTGTGGAATTCGATTCATAATTGACCTTATTCGAAATTCACGCTGATGTTTATATTAATATCATCTGATCTTGTGGAATATTATTTACTAATTTCAATAAAATCTATTAAAGTAATATTGCATACAATATTAAGTCCAATACCCAAGTGTTGGTAGTAGAGCACATAAAAACCATAGCACACTAAATGCAATATAAAAGAAAGTAGTAAATCCTTTACAATTGTCAAAATGTATGGAATTGATGCCAAAGAAGCAGTGAAAATACAGCAGCAACCACAATATGCAATAAAATTTGTAGTTTTTATGTGTAAATGATTCACTACAACTATACAAAAAATTACATAATAGGGTAATCTAGATTTTTAAAGTTTTCAACTAACTTTCAAAGGATACAAGAATTTTTTCTTGTATCCTTCCTTTAATTTTATTTATTATCAAAACTTTTTATATTCTCAATGTATAATAAACATTGAGACATTTTTCTAGCGTCACCCTATTGTGTTTTGGATTTTATTTAAAGTTTTTGCTTTTATCCCTCACACTTAATCATTCATTCATTCATGTATTTATTTAAATGTTGTAGTTGTTTTTTTTAGTTCGATTTTTCTTCTAGCTGCTATAAGTACTTTGTACAACTGCTTAAAAGCAAGTGCAATTTGTTGTCATTTTGGATTTATCTGGTTTTTTTTCACAGTTTGATACATATTAGGTATTAAAAAAAGTAAAAATTGTTCATGTTACAATTGACCGAATTTATTACATACTTTTCTTTCAAAGCAAATAAAATTAAAAAACAAGTAGGAAAGTATAGTCGGGCATGGCCGACCATATGATATCCTACACCAGTCAGTATGTATGTTAAAAATGGGGATTATTTAAAAAAATAAAGCATTTGGTTTGTTTTTAACTTTATTTCGGAATGTTTTTACTTTTTTTGTCAAAAAAAGAGATTTTTTAAGGGAGTTTGTATGGGGTCTTGGAGGCTTCGTCCTTGGGCCAAAAGAAGCGTGTGTGCCAAATTTCATCCAATTATCTTGAAAATTGCGGCCTGTACCTTGGGCGGACGAACACGACTCAAGAAATGATTCTGAATCGATCCGTATACTTTAAGATGGGTATAGTACTAATATTTTAATGTGTTACAAACATCAGCACAAACGCATAATACCCTTCCCACTATAGTGGTGTAGGGTATAAAACTAAATTTTGTTTTAGATCTTGTTAATGTTTTTCATGTTTTCAATAAAAATTATAAAAGTATTTTTCTTAAATTCAGTTGCAAACTAATAACAAAATAAGTAAATAAAACGTTTGAAATTTGTCTAAAAATAAGAAAATTATATTAACATTAAACTCACACTTGAATATAGAATTAAAAAAAAATTAATTGAATTTAAATCTAAAACTAAAACTTAAATATAGTTATAGTGGTTAACTTCAATTAAAAGTAATTGCAACTGGTTAACTTCAATTAGAATTACAAGTAATTGTAATGGGTTAACTTGAATTACAATGACAAGTAATTGTAATTGGTTTATTTTAATTACAGTTACAAGTAATTGTAAAAATTTCAAATACAAATAATTGTAAAAAGAACTAATTGTAATAGAAACTATTACAATTACTTGTCTTTGATTATTGGTTAATTATACATTACAAGTAATCGTAATCAGCCAATTTTCATTTATAAATTATTGTAAATTGAACCCCTGAACAAATATATGGTTAAAATATAAAAAAATGATAATTCGTTTTAACTTATTTGATAAGTTATGTGAAATAAACAATCTTGTTTATTGTACTTTATTTGATTAATAAAATTATAAAATATATACTTCTTTGTTTTACTTCACTAATGAGAAATCTACTCCATCCCCTGACGGGGTATTATCGCCGTTTTTTGGTTAATGAGAAAAAGTTTAAAAATATGTACATTGATATAACTTAGGAAAGATCGAAAGGATTAAAACTAAAACCAACATATCTATCCAACAAAAAAAGAACTTCCAAAGAAACGAAAAAGAAGTAAAATTTACTCCATGGAAGTATTGAAAAAGACCTGAAGAAGTTATGATTTTAACACAGGCTTGTCATTATCAATTAACACCAAAATAAAATTGGTTTAATTCAGAAGATTTCAGTACAAACAATCTTTAATTTAAAAAATGGATTTATATCGCTTGTTTGAGTAAGTATCAGAACCAAGAAACAAATTAAGAATATGTATTTTTGTGGGGCCACCTCAACAAAAACGTGGCGTATGGTCCCCCTTCTAACCTACTTTTATGCAGACAGACAGACCATCAAGGCTAAATTGATTCCGCTATCTATAAGGATTAGGAATATATGTAAGAATAATATTGCAATTATATTGCAAAATGCACAAACGTTATAACAAATTAAGGAGTGAGATCGAAAAATTCTTAACATACATATATGTTTATAAAAAAGAAACCACTAAACTTACAGCTTTATTTTTTTTATTTGATTCAAATTATTATTACAATTTACAAAAAAAAAATATTTTTATAGTTTTAATCACTAGTGATGAAATTTTGAAACCTTTTCGGAAACCCTTCCATTAACGTTTTTATAGTGCTTTCTGTCACTTTGCTCGAACATGTAGTCCATCTCCGTTTAAAATCTACCACACTTTTGGACACCTTTTTTGTACTTTTCAATTCTCTTTTAACAAGAGCCCAATATCTCTCCACTGGCCTTAGCTCCGGGCAGTTTGGAGGATTTGCCTCTCTTGGTACAAATACCACATTATTGTTCTTGTACCACTCAAGGGCTTGTTTACCATAGTGACAGGATGCCAAGTCAGGCCAAAAATAAGTGGACACATTATGAAGTCTTATGAATGGAAGCAGCCTTTTTTGTAAACATTCCTTGATGTAAATTTCGGTATTTATAGAGCCCGTTGTAACAAATGATTGGCTTCTTTTGCCGCAACTGCATATTGCTTGCCATACCAAGAACTTTCTGGGAAATTTTGTCTGCTTTTGGGTCCTAAACTTTTCATCAACATTCCCTCGAGCATCAGCAACATAAAACTTTTGACCTGGAAGTTGTGAAAAATCTGCCAGAACATACGTTTCGTCATCCATTATGCAGCAAGAATATTTTTTTATAAAACTTGACTTCAATTTCCGTGCTCTGTTTTTGGCCTCTAAATTTTTAGCAGCGTTCCTGTCAGGAACTTTTTGAGCCTTGTATGTTTTTAAACCTGCATTAGCTTTAACTTTTCGTACCAAATAGTCCGAGCACTGAGCTAACCGAGCTGCTTTCCTACCGGATGTGTTGGGAGCTCTTTTGAAAATGCGTTCTATTTTTTTGGCTTTAGAAACATCATGTGGACCATTCCTTCTACCTGAACCAGGTTTTCTATCAACTGACAAGTTCTCCCGGTACTGTTTAATAACATTGGAAACTTTTTGTAAGACCAAGTTGGGTTTAGTTGAAAATATTTAATAATTTCAGTACGCACTTTTTTCTGGTCACTCATTTTAATCAGATTATCAAAAAAATTAATATAATTGACATTACACATAATAACTGACATGTTTTTCAAAGGTAACTTGATCAAAAAAAAATCAAATAATACTTTGGTTGAAAAATGTAATGAAAAACGTGTGTTAAGAATTTTTCGATCTCACTCCTTATGTACCTATCTTACGAAAGCAATAAAAACGCGAAAAAATTATGTTAATATATTTTATCGTAAAATGCAGGAAAAAAATATTTTTCATTTCCATGTCCTTTAAAATAAGAATATTAAAAATATATATATATTGCAATTTTAAATTTTTAAAATAAAATTATAAAAAAATGTGATGAAAGGCAAATACATAGATACACAAAATTTACTACGTAATCATCACCCACATCAAGACTTACAACAAATTGATGTTAAAAGTAATAAAACCTCAAGAATTTTCGTTGTACTCAAGCTCTAAGGATGATATATCTGTTCATGTTCCTCTTCTTCTCCTAACAGCTTTACATTTGCCATAGTATTTCACTAAATTTCTCTTGATGTCTCTGGGTTTGTTTATGATGTTTTAAATATTTGAATTTTAGTGTTATTGGTATATTTTTTTGTGGTTAGATATTTTTTTATTTCGTTGTTTTATTACAACTCTACAGCTTGTTTGAGTAACTAAATCTCTTGTAAGGTTTTTTATTCTATATGATTGTGTGTTTTGATATAAATATGTGAATTTTTCTCTACGACCCCAGCAGTATTGGATGGTTGCAACCGGAAATTTGTTGAAATAACAAATGGTTTCAAATAATTAATCCCTTTATAAGAAAGTTATTCTTTAGAAAAGCTAGAGCGACAAATGAATGTCACGTATACGGGACATCGGTGTCCCAAGATTTTTTTCTCGATTCTGGATTTAGAGTGTTATTTTGAGTTCACAGCTACAGTAAATGATTATTTTCAAAGGAAAATATGCCATTTTGTAGAATTTGATGTCACAACATCCAAAAAAGTATAATATCCAGCGATATTTTTTTTTTATGTGTGTGGTGAAGTTATATCCATAAAAACTCCAGCGGTTTGGATTTGTGCGAGAAAGGGTTAACACCTATTTCTTGGTGAGCTTCTTTGACGACTCACCATCGCTCAATTGTGTATCTTACCGCAGGTCCAATTTTTGAACATGGTTGAGCCAGTCCATGTACAAGGTTCCAATCAAACCCCGACAAAGGAAAAGACAATCACTGATTAGAGCCGATAGAAGGGGCAGACCAAACATCAGGTGAAAACACCCTATTGGTGTTATGAAAAATGCATTTTGGACTTTTTAAGTCACATAATCACAAGATGTCTTCTGTTATTTAGGCAACAGCACCTAGGGGATGTAATTGGCCAATAGGATCTATTGTGATAAGAACATATTTAAAGTAAACTCCAACACATTCAACCATGAAGAAAAAAAATCTGATAAATTAAAAATTAAATTAAAGATTCAACCGTCACCTTTTCTGTCATTCCGACATCTTCACAGATACAACTCAGAATTCCTCTCGTGCATCAGATACTAGTATCCAATGATACACCTCGCAGCATACCCGCATCCTTTCGTGACTCAATGGTACACACGTTCATAGGGGTTAAATTCAAACTCTGTCTGTATATATAGACTATTTTCTCTCCTCTTTTTGGTTCTGTTTATTCGTCAACAGTATTATAATTCCCCGATTTTGATTTTTACTACATCCAATATTTGCAACCCAGCATGGACTTTTTTGCAGAACCGACACAAAACAAAGTCAAAATACTAAAACTTTGCACTGTAAGTTTCCGGTTTCCGTTGGAACAGATAGGTTAAATTCTATGGTGAGATCGCTTCTCAAATAAATCCAACAATTTTAAAGTAGTCCCGATGTCAACAGAATTTTATTATTGTTTATATATAAAAATTAATGTGTATTTGTTTGTTTGGACTGCTAACGCCTGAGCTGACTTTTCTCAGTGAATTCATGTATGTCTGGAAGGAATTATATGCTGCTTTAAACTTTGTCCATATAAAGTTCGACATCCACATGAATACATGAGGATAAAATGGTAATCATAGTGGGCGTGGCACCTACCACATAAAAAAAACTTAAATTATTATTTCTTAGAGAATATAACATCTAGGATTTACAAATTTTTTAGGTCACTTCAATATCAACATAAATGTTTAGAAAACAAATGGGCGGGATAGCAATAAGGGCGTGGTAACTTCCATAGGAAATAAATAATAAAAGTCATTTATTGGGGAAACTGTTGGAGTTAAAATGTTAATATTTTACACAATGACCAATAACATTCATAAGAATCTTTAGAAGAAAACTGAGCAGATTTTCCCACATAATTTGTAATACATTGACATTTGTAAAACTGTAGGGTAGTTTGCATGTTGTCGGTATTTGTAAATGTTTAAGTGTACTAGAAAAGATATACATATATAGTATAGCTTTTTTAAGGAACAACATTTTATATTTATAGTCGAAATATTTTGTATCCATTACAGAGGGTTGGGAAGTTGGTTTGTAGAATAAAATTTTAGTTTGTGTGGAAATGAAAAAAAATAACAACAGCATGCAAAGGATCATGCTGTAAAAATAAAAAAATCAACTTTTTCATTTATTTAGTTTTTTTCGTTTTTTTTTTTTTTTTTTTTTTTTTTGAGCAAAAAATAGTTAAAAACTAAATACTACAACTATTAGATTTTAGTATTTTGAGATAACTGCTATTGATTTTATTTTTATTTAGGATGTTTTATAAAAAATATTTACAAACTACAGTAAATTACATTTAGATAAATAGCGATATATACGGGAACCAAAATAACTGAAGTGAAAAAGTTTATTAATCGATAAAGTACCTTGAATGTATGTAATTATAGCAGAATAAAAACAAGTAAAAAAGTATAGTAGGTCGTAGGACTTTGTATGGGAGCTAGGGTCAAATGGGGCCCGATCTTTATGAAATTTGGCAGGGTCATCAAGACTTAGTTATGACGCATTTTATCGATATTACTGTATAATTAACATAATTATGAGCTCGAAAGCCCTTTTCGGGGGTTTTGTTCTATGAGGGCTAGGTGAAATAATGGAGCGATTTCAACCATTTTCAATAGGCTTCGTTCTTGAGCCAAATAAAACGTGTGTGCAACAGTTTATCCATTTATCTTGAAAATTTCGACCTGTACCTTGCGCACAAGGTTTACATGGACAGCCAGACGGACGTACAGAAGGACAGACGGACATAGCTAAATCGGCTCATAAAACGATTCTAAGCCGATTGGTATACCTTAAGGTGGGTATAGGTCGAATATTTTTGTATGTTACAAACATCAGCACAAACCCAATTTACCTTCCCCACTAAAGTGGTGTAGGGTATAAAAAATAATTAAATTAAAAAGACAATTCCTCCTAACAATAAGTTGCATATCTTAGTTTTTACATCTTATGCCCCAAAAGTTACAATAAAATCTGTACACTTCTATTAGAAATTATGCAAAATCTAATCGATTTGTCTTTAATTAAAAATAAAACTCTAACACTTCAACATAAACCCACAAAAAGAACAGAAATAATAAATCCCTAAGAACAAATAAATAAAATAAATCTTTTCTAATTAATCTTTGTCCACTAAAGCACTACGTGCATTTTAAGTCAGGTACTCTTCACCCCTAAATAAAACATCAATTTCCAACAAACGATGAATTCCTACTATATTGCGAAGCATATCTATACGATTAAATCTAAATATGACCAAAGAAATGTGGGTGAAGGGTAAAGGAAGTTAAGGTAAAGAATTTCAAGAAAACCAAAATGAAAACATTTTCATGTGAATTATTAAAATGCCAGTAATTTTTACTCTCTAAAGAATAGATTTCTTAATATTTATTTTGGAAATGAAAGCAAAATAAACAGTTCGAATGGTATGAGCTATAAGATTTTTCTGTGAAGAGTTTGGCTACTAAAGAAACGGATAAAATTGTATCAAAGAAAAAAGAAAATATTTCATGAATTATTAAGAAATTTAATTAAGTGGAAATAATATACACAACGATAACTTTAAGTTTAACCCATTGGGGTATAATCAATACTGTAAAATATAGATTTTTTTGTTTTAGTTGTTGCTTAGCAAGCCAACTTGTCTTTAGTGTATCTTATAGGAACCATATATTATCCACAATTGGATATATTCTTAGAAATTAATCACTTTATCGAATTCTATTTATGTTTTGGTTAAATGTTCATAGTATTCTAATCCTCTTGGATATCTCTAATTTTATTGATAAACCAATGTAAATCTTTGATAAAATTGAACAAGTAAAAAATCATAGTCAGGCGAGGCCGACCGTATAATACCCTACATCTGATTTAGTTTTTATAATAAAGCATTTAAGTTGAATTGTACCTTGTCTCATATATACTTAAGCAATTTATTGTTGAAAAAAATTGTGGACATTTGAGTCAAATCTTGAAGGGAGCTTTTAATAGGGGTCGAATGAGGCCCTATAATTATAAAGTTCATGAGGGTTATCAAAGCTAGTATAGAACTTGGTTTTGCAACTTTTTGTCAAGTTACGAGTATATTTAACATAATTAAGAACTTAAAAGCCCTTTTCGGCGGGTTCAGTTGTATGGGGGCTAGGTGAAATAATGGACCGTTTTCAACCAAAATCAACCAAAATTGTGGCCTGTAGTTTGATTACAAGGTTTACAAGCCCTATTCGGGGGTTCAGTTGTATGGGGGCTATGTAAAATAATGGACCGATCTTAACCATTTTCAACGGTCATAGCTAAATCGACTCAAAAAATAATTCGATTGATATACTTTAAGGTGGGTATAGGAAAAATATTATTGTGCGTTATAAACATCAGCACAAACCGAATATACCCTCCCCACTAAAGTGGAGTAGGGTATAAAAAGTATTTAAGATTGATCAAAGAAAGATCGATGCATAAATAGAAAGAGGAACCATGAATATGCTCTCCATATTATTGCAAATTTTTGCAAGTTCGCCAATTTCTATCTATCTATCTATCTATCTATCTATCTATCTATCTATCTATCTATCTATCTATGAACAATTTGAATAACTTAACAGTTTCCAAGATATATATGTGATTCCAAGCCCCCCTTTGAAAGAACGCTCGTTATTCTCTAAATGTTCACATGAATGTCAAAATCTATCTATAAAATTTTAAGATTTTATCCCTAATTGTTTCTCAGGTATACATAATTATACCATACACCAATATAGTGGGGAAGGTATGATGCTTTTGTACTGATGTTTGTAACACCCACCATAAAGTATACCAATCGGCTCAGAATTACTTTCTGAGTCGATTTAGCTATGTTCGTCTGTCTATTTGTGTGTCCATGTAAACCATGATGAAATTTGGCACATACTTGTTTTAAGGACAAAGCCTATTGAAAATGGTTGAAACCGGTAATTGATTTCGCCAGAAGCCATACAACCGTACCCCCCGTATCTGGCCTTTAGGCTCACAATTACGTTAAATGTTCTATTATGCCTACAAAAATCAGAAAATGTCTTGATGGTCAAAATTCACTTATAATTTCTAATAAAACTATTTAAATCTACATAAATAACTTTGAGGGAGAGGTAAATTCCTCTACCAAAATTTATAAGGATATGCCCATATTTACCCTTACTCCCCTATGAGACCTCTTGTAGAAAATCTCTTTTTTTTTGTCAATAATACGTCAAAAAATATAATATAAACAAATTCTTGTTTTTAATTTATATAGGTTGTGCCACTCCCACTAATTTTAGTCCGCCTACTTTTTTCCTGACAAAATTTGAAGACTCTAACTGTTATATTATCTCAAGTATACTGACTTAATATATACTTCATATGGACGTGGCACGTCGCTCACTTGAAATATCAAAATAAAAAGTAGTCTTAACTATTCCAGACATACAGGAATAAGCTTTGAAAATCGGTTCAGTCGTTTAGTAGTCTATAACGTTCAAACATACATACAAACATACAAACAAACACACATTTAGAGTAAATGATACTTGACGTTGTCAATCATAAATGCGACGGCTAACTACGAATATTTTTAAATTTGTATACAATATTTACTTTTCGGAGTACAAACGATGCATTATCAAAGTAACAAATGCAATGATTCGATATGTCAACGAAGCGTTGTCGAAATCACAATGCCAACGACGACTTGTCAAAATTAAAACGGTTGTTGTCAAAATGTTAACTGCGTATTATTTAAATCCGTTTTTTTAATGTTAGACAATGTGATAAGCTTATTTTAGACAACGGATTGTATCAATCCATTTCTTCTCTCTCGATCCTTTAGTATCGATTGCGATTTTTATTGTTCCAATAGTATATTTTGGTAGTGAAGGAACAACACAACAATATATTTTTTTAATGAGCACTACTTATTCCATACCTTACTTGGTAATGATAGGTCATTGTTAATCATATTATTCCATTTAGCGAAAAAGGTCCCAGTTTAGGTTGGTTGATATGAGGATGTAACCAAATACGAAGAATTACACCTAGGACTTATTATGCGTTTAAAAATAAGAGAACCGATTCTGATTCGAACTTATTAAGAGAGAATTAAGTAAGAAGCTAAAATTAAAAACACTAGCAACAATTGAATGACTAGATCAAACATAGTTTGAAAAAAATTGGATCTTTTTTATTTGGTAAATAGCTCATGAGTTATTTCTGTGATTATTTATTTGTATTTTTATTAAAGGGTTATAATGCCTGTAACAAATACAACAAATTCTCATAAAGCCTTTACTTAAATCTACCAAAATTTTAATCATATAACAATAAGGTGTTTATTTAAACATAAGAAGCAATCTAATTAGTTGCAAACAAAAATATAATTTTTACAACTACAGCTTATAATCCAAATGCACTAACTTAAGTGTAATAAATAAAAAATAACAATACGAATAAAAATGGTTTTAACAATTTCATATTTTACTTATCAGTAAGTAAATAAAAAATTTAAACCTTTTTTTTACATTTCTGAAACAAATGGACTTTAATACTTTGTTTTCTAAGCTAATAATAAATAAAATAATTTACGTTAAATGGAAATTTCCTAATTTTTATAAAAAGATTTAAATTCATTTCATACAGCACTATTGACACAGACTCGAACAAGGAGGCATTTAATAAATTGTGCGACGTGATTATATTGACAAACTCAGATTCTTTTATGGTATTATATGTGATTGTATGTGTATATTCTTTGCTTTATTTACAGCTGTTTTTATAAATCTACACAACCCTTTTCCGGTTGAATTTCTTTTTTTGTTTTGTTTTTTTCCTTCTTCTTGCAATCGTTCAACGGAAGCAAATCTATACATTTGAACAGAAAAAGTATTTGTTTTCGCTTTAAAGCTTCAAGTGCCTTACTCGTTATAACGAAAAACAAAATGTTACAGATATTTTTGGAAGATTGTTTTTTTTTTATTGTTTGTTATTAACAACAACAACGAAAAGATTGGAAACAAGAGCAACAATAAGCATTATTGATTTATTGTTGAGTAGAATCTGATTTAAATAGCATTTTCTTTTATCTAATGTATTTGTTTTTCTCTACTTTGACGCTCTTTAGTAACACCCTTCTAGTCTCTCCTCTTTATTTTGTAATTGATTGAAATGGATTTATCACAATAAATCGGATTTTAAATCAGATTTTGTTGGTGAAAGTTGAAAGAAAAATATCCACAAAAAAAAATTAAAACACAAGTGAATAAAACAAACGTTGATGATGTCAAAAGCATAAGGGAAATGGGAATTTAAAATAAGTGAAAAGAAACTTAATAAAAAATAAACATGATGAAAAAGTAGGCAGAATTGTGATAAAAAATCTTGAAACTTTGATGAACAGCATTTGAGTACCTTGATTTGGGTAAATTTATTTGGTTATTAAGCGTTAATATGTCAGCAACGACTATATCAAAGGAGTGGCACATTGGAAGTGTTCATCTTGTAGTCCAGAGTTTTTTTCCTACTCTAGTTTATAATAGTCTAGTTTATAATAGTTATTTCGATTCTCATTGAACGAGGAAATTGTATATAACTGATTAGGTGATGCAACTAACTAAATAACTAACTAACTAACTAACTAATTAACTAACTAACTAACTAACTAACTAACTATCTAACTAACTTACTAACTAACAAACTAACTAACTAACTAACTAACTAACTAACTAACTAATAACCTAATGATGTTCAATGCTTTCGAATCACTGCAGATCAATTAAAGGTTTGGGGCCAGTGGAAAAATATGTTTCCAGTATTCATTGATGACGTGTCCTATAACCGCAATTGGCCAGTTCACCTAAAGTAAAGAGCCCTTCGGTTGTAAGTACCGCCTCATATCTTCAATATGTTACAATGGGTGGAATTCAGAGCCTTGATTGCAGTAGTACACATGGCACCACTTATACCCAAGCAGCATGTAAGCTGAACTCCCTGTAGTAGTTTGATATTGCACTTTTTATCTAAAGCAGTCCACCAGATTATTGAAGCATAAGCTAGAATTGGTCTAATTACACTTTAATAAAGCCAATTTGTCATAGTAGGACTAAGACCCCATTTCATGCCTATATTTCTCCTAGATATCGCCCCGAACCGATGTGCTTTGCTGATCCTATCCTCAATGTGGTGTCTCCATTTTAATTTTCGGACGAGGATTACACCTAAATATTTAACTGTGTCTTTTACTGGTATCTTTTTGCACAGGAAGCAGCATTCAGTATACGTAGAACTTTCTAAGTATATCACAAATGATAACGTAAGAATTTCATCATGATAACTCTCGGCCATATATTACCGACTCAAAAAATTTCGACTCATTAAGAAATTTCGTTTTATCCGTTCGACTGATGATTGTGTACAACAAGAATTTGGCTTGATTTGTTCCCATCAGTTTCATACACTTACTTTATATGACTAAAATATTTACCAAAAAAACTTTAAATTTTCCATCTTATCCTCTATCGCCTAACATTTATCTTAAACACGTAATTACAGTAATAACAATCCAAAAAAAAGAAAACTCTTCAAATAAACCAAACAAAATTCCCTGAAAATAAACAGGAAACGTTAATTAATTTCTAAATCATTTTAAATGCGAAATTTATATGTTTAAAATGAAGCTCGTTATTTCTCTTTAAATTTTTTAATAAAAACTAAAAACTAAACTCCACAACAAATCTTTTTAATGCCACAACAAATGCACCAGCAGACATTTTAAAATAGAAATGTCATTTAAATATATACCAGTAAATAAAAACTCACACAGAAACATATTCGGGAAAAACATGACCTTGCAGTTCATGGCTTAGATGATTATGCTGAGCTATTGCTGTTACCTCCGGTTACTTATCAATGATTACTACATATCAGAGATAGAAGTCCAGGAATGTCTTACAAATAACTCTTTATTTGCTGACAATCACAATAAGCACTTACTTAAGTCCTTATTTGTAAGCGAGTGCGATTAGAATTGCCATCAATTATATCAATATGTTAAAAAAAAAAACATAAAATGCTATCCTCTTAATTTTCAATGTCAGTTACTCCTGGAATACTATACCTCTTCGATTACAAATATACAATTCATCCTGAATCTACTTCTAGCGGATTAAATAACAAATGGTTTACAGTAAATTATATTTAGATTACTTAGGGACGCCAAGGTGATGATTGGCTTTCTCTTCATATGAAAAAGGTGTTACACACTGTACAAAATTAAAAAAAAAATACATTCTCTTCGTTAAATCTGCTGGGGAGTGAAAAACTTACAACTGCATATGCACAGTTTGTTTAGACCACCACCAACAGAATATTTTATTTTATTTATCTTTTATTTCTCTAGACAGCAACAGCTTTTTAACCTCTTCAAATTGGGTACTGGCAGACAGACAGAGAGATGGACAAACATTTGATCTAACTAAAACATTTATTTTTATAGCTATTCGTGTGCTGTTTAAGATGTTAAATGAAATTTAGTAAAATAAAATGAAATTTAGTAAATTAAAAAAACATAAAAGTCCATTTTATTTGGAAACTAGAAGTGACTGAGGCAAAACGTCACTTTTATTTCCCACCAAAAATCGGGGTTTTTAAATGATTAAAAAAGAAAATTTATTTATTATTTTATTTATGGAAACTAGAAGAGATAGAGCCATTACAACGAAAATCTGTGATCACTTTTATTTCCCACCAAAAATCGTGGTTTTAAGTGAGAACATAAAAGTCCTTTTTTTAAACAAGATGAAATAGAGCCAAAACAACGATAATCTGTGTTCATTTTTATTTAACACTAAAAATCAATTTATTGAGTGAAAACATAGAAGTCCATTTATTTTGGAAACTACCTATAGAGCCAAAACACAGGTTATCTATAATGACTTTCATTTCCATCAAAAATCGGGTTTGTGAGTGAAAACATAAAAGTTCATTAATTTTTGAAACTAGAAGAGATAGAGCCAAAAAAACAATAATCTGTGATCACTTTCACTTCCCATCAAAAATCGGCTTATTGAGTGAAAACATAAAAGTCCATTTATTTTACAAACTAGGAGAGATAGAGCCAAAACAACGAAAATCTGTGATCAGTTCATTTCACACTAAAAGTCGGGATATTTAGTGAAAACATAAAACTCCATTTATTTTGGAAATTAGAAGAGATAGAGCCAAAACAACGATAATCTGTGATCACTTCATTTCCCACTAAAAGTCGAGTTATTGAGCGAAAACATAAAAGTCCATTTATTTTGGAAACTAAAAGAGATAGAGCCAAATGAACAATAATCTGTGATCACTTTTATTTCCCAATAAAATCGGGTTATGAGTGAAACAAAACAATGATAATTTGTGATAACTTCATTTTCTACCAAAAATCGGGTTATTGAGCGAAAACATAAAAGTCCATTTATTTTGGAAACTAGAAGAGATAGAGCCAAAACAACGATAATCTGTGATCACTTCATTTCACACTAAAAGTCGAGATATTGAGTGAAAACAAAGAAGTTCATTTATTTTGCAAACTAGAAGAGATAGAGCCAAAACAACGATAATCTGTGATCACATCATTTCCCACTAAAAGTCGGGTTATTGAGTGAAAACATAAAAGTCCATTTATTTTGGAAACTAAAAGAGATAGATTCAAAACAACGATAATCTGTGATCACTTCATTTCCCACCAAAAATCGGGTTATTGAGTGAAAACATAAAAGTCTATTTATTTTGAAAACTAGAACAGATAGAGCCAAAGCAACGATAATCTGTGATCACTTTTATTTTCCAATAAAATCGGGTTTTGAGTGAAAACATAAAAGTCCATTTGTTTTGGAAACTAGAAGAGATAGAGCCAAAACAACGATAACCTGTGATCACTTTTAATTCCCACTAACATCGTGTTATTGAATGAAAACATAAAAGTCCATTTATTTTGGAAACTAGAAGGGATAGAGCCAAAACAACGATAATCTGTGATCACTTTTATTTTCCACTTAAATCGGGTTATTGAGTGAAAACATGAAAGTCCATTTATTTTGGAATCTGGAAGGGATAGAGCAAAATCAACGATAATCTGTGATCACTTCATTTCCCACCGAAAATCGGGTTATTGAGTGAAAACATAAAAGTTATTTTTTTGGAAACTAGAAGAGATAGAGCCAAAGCAACGATAATCTGTGATCACTTTTTTTTTCCACTAAAATCGGGTTA
The DNA here is from genome assembly GCF_022045245.1 of Lucilia cuprina. Classification (NCBI taxonomy): domain Eukaryota; kingdom Metazoa; phylum Arthropoda; class Insecta; order Diptera; family Calliphoridae; genus Lucilia; species Lucilia cuprina. Next base: position 35,786,123 of record NC_060952.1, read on the forward strand.
TTGAGTGAAAACATAAAAGTCCATTTATTTTGGAAACTATAAGGGATAGAGCCAAAACAACGTTAATCTGCGATCACTTCATTTGACACTACAAGTCGGGTTATTGAGTGAAGACATAAAAGTCCATTTAGTTTGAAAACTAGAAGAGATAGAGCCAAAACAACGATAATCTGTGATCACTTCATTTCCCACCAAAAATCGGGTTATTGAGTGAAAACATAAAAGTCCATTATTTTGGAAACTAGAAGAGATAGAGTCAAAACAACGTTAATCTGTGATCACATCATTTCGCACTAAATGTTGGGTTATTGAGTGAAAACATAAAAATCCATTTATTTTGGAAACTAGAAGATATAGGGCCAAAACAACGATAATCTGTAATCACTTCATTTCCCACCAAAAATCGGGTTATTGAGTGAAAACATAAAAGTTCATTTATTTTGGAAACTAAAAGAGATAGAGCCAAAACAACGATAATCTGTGATCACTTTTATTTTCCACTTAAATCGGGTTATTGAGTGAAAACATGAAAGTCCATTTATTTTGGAATCTAGAAGGGATAGAGCAAAAACAACGAAAATCTGTGATTATTTCATTTCCCACCAAAAATCGGGTTATTGAGTGAAAACATAAAAGTCCATTTATTTTGGAAACTAGAAGAGATGGAGCCAAAAGAACGATAATCTGTGATCACTTTTATTTTCCACTAAAATCGGGTTATTGAGTGAAAACATAAAAGTCTATTTATTTTTGAAACTAAAAGAGATAGAGCCAAAACAACGATAATCTGTGATCACTTTTATTTCCCTCTAAAATCGGATTATTGAGTGAAAACATAAAAGTCCATTTATTTTGGAAACTATAAGAGATAGAGCCAAAACAACGATAATCTGTGATCACTTTTATTTCCCACTAAAATCGGGATATTGAGTGAAAACATAATAGTCCATGTATTTTGGAAACTAGAAGAGATAGAGCCAAAACAACGATAACCTGTGATCACTTTTATTTCCCTCTAAAATCGGATTATTGAGTGAAAACATAAAAGTCCATTTAATTTGGAAACTAGAAGAGATAGAGCCAAAACAAAGATAATCTGTGATCACTTTTAATTTCCACTAAAATCGGGTTATTGAGTCAAAACATAAAAGTCCATTTATTTTGCAA
>NC_060952.1:35787389-35789176 GCF_022045245.1 Lucilia cuprina
GGCTCTATCTCTTTTAGTTTCAAAAATAAATAGACTTTTATGTTTTCACTCAATAACCCGATTTTAGTGGAAAATAAAAGTGATCACAGATTATCGTTCTTTTGGCTCTATCTCTTCTAGTTTTCAAAATAAATGGACTTTTATGTTTTCACTCAATAACCCGATTTTAGTGAAAAATAAAAGTGATCACAGATTATCGTTGTTTTGGCTCTATCTCTTCTAGATTCCAAAATAATTGGAGTTTTATGTTCTCACTCAATAACCCGATGTTTGGTAGGAAATGAGTGATCACAGATTTCATTGTTTTGGCCCTATATCTTCTAGATTTCAAAAGAAATGGACTTTTGTGTTTTCACTCAATAACCCGACTTTTAGTGGGAAATCAAGTGATCACAGATTATCGTTTTTTTTGGCCCTATCTCTTCTAGTTTCCAAAATAAATGGACTTTTATGTTTTCACTCAATAACCCGATTTTAGTGGGAAATAAAAGTGATCACAGATTATCGTTGTTTTGGCTCTATCTCTTCTGGTTTCCAAAATAAATGGACTTTTATGTTTTGACTCAACAACCCGATTTTTGGTGGGAAATGAAGTGATCACAGATTATCGTTGTTTTGGCTCTATCCCTTCTGGTTTCCAAAATAAATGGACTTTTATGTTTTCATTCACTAACCCGATTTTAGTGGGAAATAAAAGTGATCACAGATTATCGTTGTTTTGGCTCTATCTCTTCTAGTTTCCAAAATAAATGGACTTTTATGTTTTCACTCAATAACCCGAATTTTGGTGGGAAATGAAGTGATCGTTATTTTGACTCTATCTCTTCTAGTTTCCAAAACAAATGGACTTTTATGTTTTCGCTCAAAAACCCGATTTTTGGTGGGAAATGAAGTGAGATTATCGTTGTTTTGGCTCTATCTCTTCTAGTTTCCAAAATAAATGAACTTTTATGTTTTCACTCAATAACCAGATTTTTTGTGGGAAATGCAGTGATCACAGATTATCGTTGTTTTGGCTCTATCTCTTCTAGTTTTCAAATTAAATGGGCTTTTATGTTTTCACTGAATAACCCGATATTGGTGGGAAATGAAGTGATCACAGATTAACGTTGTTTTGACTCTATCTCTTATAGTTTCCAAGATAAATGGATTTTTTCACTCAATAACCCGATGTTTGGTGGGAAATAAAATGATCACAGATTATCGTTGTTTTGGCTTTATCTCTTCTAGTTTGCAAAATAAATGGACTTTTATGTTTTCACTCAATAACCCGATTTTAGTGGAAAATAAAAGTGATCACAGATTATCGTTCTTTTTGCTCTATCTCTTCTAGTTTCCAAAATAAATGGACTTTTATGTTTTCACTCAATAACCCGATTTTAGTGGGAAATAAAAGTGATCACAGATTATAGTTGTTTTGGCTCTATCTCTTCTGGTTTCCAAAAAAAATGGACTTTTATGTTTTCACTTAACAACCCGATTTTTGGTGGGAAATGAAGTGATCACAGATTATCGTTGTTTTGGCTATAGCCCTTCTGGTTTCCAAAATAAATGGACTTTTATGTTTTCATTCACTAACCCGATTTTAGTGGGAAATAAAAGTGATCACAGATTATCGTTGTTTTGGCACTATCTCTTCTAGTTTCCAAAATAAATGGACTTTTATGTTTTCACTCAATAACCCGATTTTTGGTGGGAAATGAATTGAGATTACCGTTGTTTTGGCTCTATCTCTTCTAGTGTCCAAAATAAATGAACTTTTATGTTTTCACTCAATAACCAGATTT
>NC_060952.1:35789276-35799307 GCF_022045245.1 Lucilia cuprina
AAATCTGGTTATTGAGTGAAAACATAAAAGTTCATTTATTTTGGACACTAGAAGAGATAGAGCCAAAACAACGGTAATCTCAATTCATTTCCCACCAAAAATCGGGTTTTTGAGCGAAAACATAAAAGTCCATTTGTTTTGGAAACTAGAAGAGATAGAGTCAAAACAACGATCACTTACCAACGATCACTTACTACCAAACATCGGGTTATTGAGTGAGAACATAAAAGTCAAATTATTTTGGAATCTAGAAGAGATAGAGCCAAAACAACGATAATCTGTGATCAGTTTTATTTCCCATTTAAATCGGGTTATTGAGTGGAAGCATAAAAGTTCATTTATTTTGGAAACTAGAAGTGGCTCTATCTCTTCTAGTTTCCACTTCACTTCATTTCTCACTAAAAGTCGGGTAGAAGAGATAGAGCCAAAAGAACAATAATCTGTAATCACTTCATTTCCCACCAAAAATCGGGTTATTGAGTGAAAACATAAAAGTCCATATATTTTGGAAGCTAGAAGAGATAGAGCCAAAACAACGATAATCCGTGATCACTTCATTTTCCACCAAAAATTTTTAATTGAAAACATTAAAGTCCATTTATTTTAGAAACTAGAAGAGATAGTGCCAAAACAACGATAATCTGCGCTCACTACATTTCCCACCAAAAATCGGGAATTTGGGTGAAAACATAAAAGTCCATTTATTTTAGAAACTAGAACTGGAAGAGCCAAAACAACGACAAACGTCGGATTATTGAGTGAAAACTTAAAAGTCCATTTATTTTAAAAACTAGAAGAGATAGAGCCAACACAACGATAATCCTTGATCACTTCAAGATAAAAGTCCATTTATTTTGGAAACTAGAAGAGATAGAGCCAAAACAACGATAATCTGTGATCACTTTTATGTCCCACTAAAATCGGGTTATTGAGTAAAAACATAAAAGTCCTTTTATTTTGGAAACTAGAAGAAATAGAGCCAAAACAACAATAATCTGTGATTACTTCATTTTCCACCAAAAAGCGGGTTATTGAGTGAAAACATAAAAGTCAATTTATTTTGGAATCTAGAAGAGATAAAGTCAAAACAACGATAATCTGTGATCACTTTATTTTGCACCAAAAATCGGGTTTTTGAGTGAAAACATAAAAGTCAATTTACAATTTTATAGAAGAGATAGAGCCAAAACAACTATAATCATTGATCACTTTTATTTCCCAATATAATTGGGTTATTGAGTGAAAACATACAAGGCAATTTATTTTGGAAACTAGAAGAGATTGATGCAAAACAACGATAATCTGTGATCACTTTATTTCCCACCAAAAATCGGGAATTTGTGTGAAAACAGAAAAGTCCATTTATTTTGGAAACTACAAGAAGTAGAGCCAAAACAACGATAATCTGTGATCACTTCATTTTCCACCAAAAACATAGAAATTAAAAGAGATAGGGCCAGAACAACGGTAATCTGTGATCACTTTTATTTACCACCAAAAATCGGATTCTTGAGTAAAAACATAAGAGTCTACTTAATTGAGAAACTAGCCGAAAATCCAGGTTTTTTAAAATAGAAAAGTTAGGGCTAAGACAACTATAATTTATTATCTCTAATATTTCTCACCAAAAATCTATGCTTTGTGTAAAAAGTAATCACATTTAGTTTTTATACCTACCATCAAATAGATGGGGTATATTGATTTTGTCATTCCGTTTGTAACGCATTAAATCATTGATCATAGTCCAAAAAATGTCATTTAATATTTCTGTTTAAAATTTCTTTTAAATTTTTGCTACACATCATCAAACTGTTAGATACTTAAAATGCATTATGGTATGTTTACTGATCCTTTGTGATGTAATTCCTGTAATGGTACAATCTGTTTTCCATTGACTTTTTGCATTTTCCATTTCCAACTTCTGTTAACAACACAACATGACATTTACAAATTGTACTTAACGCTTAAAAAAACGTTAAAGTTAAAATGCATTTGTTGTACTCGCCTTTCGATATGTACAACACATCAACTGCAACAATTTCGGTTTTCTATTTGGAAAATACAAAACAGTGAATAAACGAATGTTTTTACGGTGACAAGATACACAGATGTCTAAAAATTTTAAGAAACATACATACATATTTATTTGCAGTCATTGATGTCTGTACATTTGATAAAGTCGTAAAAGTTGCTGCAAAAACTAAGACTTCTGCTACTAGTAAGAGTGAAACTGTGTGGTTTTCATTTAAGGCTCCAAAGTATTCTAAGGACTTTGTAGTATTAACGGATGCATGATGAAGCGGAAAAATGAGGAAACGGTGAAATTGAAAATAGAGAAATATAGAACCCGTAGCAAAAGCAATGAAGCAAGAAAAACCACACTCAAATTAAATGTAATACAAAATGAAACTTTGTGGGTATTTTTTTCTATTTGATTTTTATGCACTCAAATGTATGCCAGAGTTTTTCTCATTTTTTATATGAATGTATAATATTTTTTCTTTAATAACAAAAAAATTAAATTGTTTTAATTTTTGTGCTAGTTTGAAATCTCGTTCTTTTGGTTACAAACTATTAAACATTTTTGGCGCAAAAAACTAGAAGCAAAAGTTACAAATTAAACTTTTTTGTTTGTAAAACATTGATATAATTTTTAGGTCATGTTGGTTTTCTTGTCGTTGTCTTCTTTTTTTGTTTTATTGCGAGGACGTTTAAAGAAAAGTGTTCTATTTATCTGCAAAGAACGCTATGTATCAATTAACAAATGCTCACGTACACATCCCAGTAAAAATAAAAGGCAGAACTTCCAAAAGAACAACATTTTTCACCACTTCAAAAGTTGCAATAAGTGTATATGTTTACCTTCTATAGAAGTAATGTTTATTAACTTTCAAAGAAGCGAAAAGAATTCAATTTTCTTTAAAACATAATTTTAGCCTGAACTTGTTCTAGTTTGGCGTTGAGACCAATGATTTTTGATCGAAATTGTCACCTTCGGAACTGGTTCTGAGGAAGTGTTATGGAGTCAACATTCGTTCTTTAGAACGCTTCTGGAACTAGTTCTTTAATCAATGATTTTTTTTTTTTTTTTTTTTTTGAATTTGTCAACCTCGGAACTAGTTCTAGGAAAGCTGTAGAGAACGTATAAACAAATATTTCTTTTTTAGCGTTTTTGTTTCAAATTATTAAGATTAAAGGCAATTTTTAAAAACTGTTGAGGAATTTTTATATTGTACCAATGTTATTTACAAAACTTACATATACAATTTATTACAATTCTTCCGCACCTCTAATCTTTTAAAATATTTTCTGTAAGGATATACATACGTTATAGGCAGCTAACTTTCGCTTCTCTCGGTACCATTGAATTAGTGGGCTCTTTAATATCTTGAAGTTCAGTGGAATGCAAAAATATACATTTGAACGCGTTTTCTATTTCGATAAAAATAAGTTTATAAATTTTTAATTTTTTGACATTTTTTTCCAATTAATTCCAAGAAGTTGTTTCGGAAGTAGTATGCGTTCCATTGAACTAGTGTAGTAGCAATGTATAACTAGTTTCAAAGAACTAGTTCCTTAAAAGCTATTTAGAAGTATTTAAGAATCACAACAATATTCTAAAGAACGGGTTCCAGAAGTAATGGCGACACTACGAGTTCTAAGGCTGTTGTTTAAGAATCTGAAGTGGTTCTGTTTTCACTCGTTCTAGAACTAGTAGTTTTAGAACAAGTTCTATAATTTTTCCTGGGTTACCTATTTTAATATTATTTAAGCCAAATTAGTTTTATTCTATTTCACTTGCTAAAAACTTCCAAAAAAATGACATAAAAATTACTTCCTAAGAATGGCTTCAGATGTAGTGAATTTGGAATCATATAAAAAGAACATCCATCCTATGACAAGCGTGTGTTAAACCAAAACTTCTTCAGGTCTTTTTTAGTACTTCCATCGAGTAAATTCTACTTCTTTTTCGCTTCTTTGGAAGTTCTTTTTTTTTTTTTTCTTGGAATATCAGAATTTGAAAGTAGTTTTTCAAAAATCATCCTATATGTGAATAACTAACGAACTAACTAACTAACTTACTTACTAACTAACTAACTAACTAACTAACTAACTAACTAACTAACTAACTAACTAACTAACTAACTAACTTACTAACTAACTAACTAACTAACTAACTAACTAACTAACTCACTTACTAACTAACTTGTTCACTATTCTATCTCCCTTTTATGAGCATCCGTCCATAATGGACCCTCTTACAGAAGATCAGTTCGTAGTAATAATAAGTTGATAAATATATATATTTTTTATAACTAAAAGCTCGGTCTATAGCCGTCATAAAATACCCTATTCTAAATTTTACTCTGATGTTCCTATTAAAATCGATATATTATTTATACATTTTTATAATAACAAAAACTTAGATTTATAAATATTTAAATTTAATTATAAAAGAGTATTCCTTTTACATCATATAATTTGATGGTGGGTGTATAAGATGCAGCAGAGCCGAAAATAAACTTCTTTAAATTTAAAACATTAAAATAAAACAATATTATAGATCTGTCCATTTTATTCCAATAGTTTTTTTCTTTTATTTCCTTTTGATAAATAACGAGATTTTTTATTGAAAGTGTGTTACAAGTTAAGTTAGTGAAAACTTTTATTTATATGAAAATTGGCTAGAAGTATTTCAATGTACAAACATATTAGTAATTGGTCATTGTTTTTTTTTTAAAGATAAAAGTTGTAAAAAATACTAAGATTATTTAAAAGTTCTTTGATTGTAATAAGAATTTCCATTTTTGTATCAGTGAATAAGTTAACATCTTATTTAAAATTATACTCTAAAGTAGATTTTGAAAAAATAGCTTTATTTATCAAATGTTTAAGAGTTGTTTAGAAGGAATTTTCTAAAGGGACAATAAAAAATTAATGCTTGCTTTAGACAATATACAATAACCCAACAAATTAAGCGGAAAAAATTATCTTAAATTACCTTTAATTTAGTTACATTAACTCAATTTAACCTAAAACATCACTCGCATTTCAATATATTCACCATATTACAAAAATTCTTAATATGTTAACTGCATTATTAAGCATTTCCAAATAAAAAAAAAAACACGTAAACAAACAAAAAAATCACATTTTACAATTTAATATTTAAGAAAGAAAAAAAACCTACAAACACATAATTTCAATTAAGTGTGAACACACGCAGCAACTTTTTTTTAGCATAAAGGAGTATAGAGAAACGTTATCCTCAACACACTCTTACAAAAGTCGTTCTCTTAATAAGTGTTTTATTATTACGTATACGTACGTAGTACATCTGCAGCCCTAAAGTATGCAACAACATATTTCTATACACAATTTTCTGTTGTGTTGTTAAAAATATTTCATTTTTTTTCATATTTACAAAAAATCTTAAGAGTTTGTTTATGTATGTGTGTTATTGCATGTTTGTGTACAAATTAAATATGAAGTATTTATTATGACACATTGTGAAGAAGAGAATATTTTGAAAATCATATTCGTTATAAGCAACAAAAGGGAGAAAGTTAATACACTCAGATGCTCGAATATTTATATAGTTGTGTGGAAGAATATCCCAACAATTTTGCAAGTAGTTGATGATGTATCGTTTTATATAACAACCGTTAAAGTAGCTGAGGGGCTTATTCGATGCTAAGTCAATTTATCGATATGACTTTTGTAGATGGGTCCTCATCGAGAGAAATTTTTTAATTTTAATTAATACATTTTTCAAATTATATAAAGCTCAACTCATAAGCTACCATTAAAAGCTCTTTCGATATAAAATTAAGTTAGGTTAAAAGGAGCATTTAAACTTGAAAAAATAAGCTGTTGTTAGGCAAGTGCTGTCCAATCTGGAATTATTTTGCTTACAAGGATTTGAATCAAATTTCGAAGAAAGAATGATATACTTAGAAAGCATTCCTGCGTTTCATGTCACTTTTCGCATTATCCGCCTACAGAGTTTACTACCAAAAAGTATTCGGTTATGGCTCCTTGCAGCTCAATACGGTGTGATGCATATAGGAACATAAATTTTTATCTCTGTTGGCGTCATATTTAAACCAATCCATTTGGCTTATTTCGTCAAAGAAGAAAAAAAGACCCACACCCTTTTTGAGTCTTTCCACTTTGGACTCATATCCTATTTTGAGGACAAATTTTAAGCTTATTGTTCTGCTATATTGTTTTCAACATGCTTGCACTTTGATAGTTCTATCTATTTGGTGTTTTAGTTCCCATCAAGGACTTCTTTTAGGTATTCAAAGTTGGTGGTTACTGTTAATGCCCTGTTAAATATTCTTGTTCCTCGCTGCCATTCTGATCTGCAGGTATATGCTCAGTTTTATACAAGTATTTTATGTATGAACAAATGCAAGTAAATATTGATAAATACAGTTACGGGAAAAAGTAATCACCAACAAGCTCTTAGAAACATTTCAAAGATGTTAAAATAATCAATGCATATCAAACGGGCTCTAAATAGTTGGTACCTTTACGTCCTTGATTGCTACTGTTCTAAACATAATTAATATAAAGCGATTATGGTTACATAAATGTAATTTGAATGCCAAAGTGAATACTTGTCATGATTGGCCTATTTCATGATAGTATTTTCCAACCACTAGGTCAGCTTCTATGACGATTCAATACCGACCCGTTGTGATTCTTACACGAAGGTAGCAATTAACCTATATGGAATTTCCAGATCCAACATCAGGTGAAAACACCCAACTGATGCTGTAAAGAATGACATTGCCTTTACAAACATTATCATCATTTAAACACCCCAATTCATTTCTGGACCTGAGAAGGCTTCTGTTATTTCGGCAACAGAAGCAATGCACGTTATTAGTGACTCGAACATACAGTTCTATATTTATTTAACAGACTTATTTCAGTTGCCACAAGGATCTAAGTTGATCATGTTCAAAATAAACTCCAACACACTCAACCATGAAGGAAAATCACCGATAAATTAAAGACTACGGGATTGGAACTCCACAACGTCTCAATCAACTCAACCGATACTTCAACCTTCACTTCTTCCGTCAATCTTAGATCTCCACAAAACCAACTCAGAAAACATCTCGTTCATCAGATACATGAATCAGATGGTACATCTCAATTCAACACATACCCAATCTTTGCGTTATCGGTTCGAATCCAACATTCACATTCTCAACCTCAAACAACTAAACAGCCTGGAAAATGTCCTGCGGGCAAATGACCACACGTGGTATCAGATTGTGATACAAAGGATACATTTAAAATCATCAGTTTATATTCCCGGAAGACAAGAGTCGATGGCGAGTCGATGTTCTTGGATTTGTCACTACGCGCCTTACGACGACGAAAACCATGAATGTTGGCGACGACAATTCCACACTCATGAACTTTTTAGACAGCCTTACTTAGTTATCTACTGTCAACCTATTACGAACGACTTATACTGAACTCAATTAAATCAATTCATTATTGTGAGAATTCTTTTCTTAACCACTGTATGCATCCACATAGAAGCATAACAAATAAAATATAAATATGTATGAATGCACATAACATTAAGGTTTATGAGTATGTGTGTGTGTGTGTTTGAAATTTATGTTATAACCTTGAACAAAAGGAGATATGTTGGAAGGAATTCTTTAAAAAATTCTTAAAAACCTATTGTTAAACGACATAAGCTAGAAACAGTGAGATACAAACTAATGAAACTTTTTAAGGTTAAACAGAAATGTGTAATATTCAGGTAAACTAATAATATTCAGGAAACTAACGTTATATTTAAATATTTTAAGGGTTTTATTTATAATATATTCTCTAACGTTATTTATAAAGTTTTATTATTGAATTCTTAAGCAATGGTTCTGAATATATAAATTTAAACCACTGTGCGTTATAAATTATTTTTATCTAGTTTTTATTCTATTTATTATTATGATTTTTAGGAGTTATGCTTAAACATTTTCATAAATTTCAATATTTGATCTTGTTATAAAAGTGAAAAATTAGCAAACGAAGTAAAACTAAGAATGATGTTTATAAGTTTAATCTTAAAAATAAATAAATAAAACTATGCATGCATGAATGCATGCATGCCTGTCAGCTAGTTTGTCTACTTGTATGCTTTAAATCAATTACCAGTTATGTTTAAAGCTAGAAGTTACATAAGAAATTGATGAATTGTGAAAGCATAAAGTAGTACTTTATTATACAAACTAGCTTACACCAGGGTACTTCGCTACCCAAACAAAATACAAATAAAAAAGTACCAAAGTGTCTCTCATATAGAATATTATTCATTAAGCACTGTGTATGTTTCAATACCAAAAAATGCTTCAGATCCCTACATGTTAAATTTCACATTTCTATATTCAATATTATAGAAAATTCAAAACATACCTATAAAAGAACAAAGAAGTACTAAAAATGTCCCTTTTATAAATTTTCATTTAATGAGAACCGTGATTTATATGTTTCGATTCCAAACTTAGGAAATTCAAGGAAAAATATTGAAGAATGTAAAAAAGGAACCTGTATGTTAAAATGTATGTTTTTAGATTCAATTTTGTGTTTTATCTTCATATTAAATGGAGAACATACAAAAAGTACCATTTGTAGAACGAAAAAGTAGTAAAGAGTCAACTCTTATGGATTCTCATACAAAAAGTACCAAACATTTCCCTCTTATAGATTTATTATTCAATTAGTGCCGTGCAGATAAATTATAGTTGTTTCTTCATAAATATTATTAAAGTTCAAAAAAGAAATACAATTGGAATGATGAAATAATAGAATAAATCCTAGCTTTGTGAAAACTTGTAATAAAAAAGAATAGCACTTGACCCAATTTCGCTTAGGAATACATTTTTTTCGGAAATTAAATTCAGAAAGTAGTTTATGTTTAAAACATAAACAAATCTAAATTCATTTCTTCCTCATACTGTGTTAGTCCGTATAATAGGCACATCATATAAGAATACGTCCATAAATCGTAGGAGGTTTCTTTATGTTCTAAAAATAAGGAAAAAAAATACAGTTTTCTCACTTTAACAGCCAAAAAGACTGAATTTAAAAAAAAATACCACTTTTGTTACACATTAAACAAGCTTTACGTATTTCAGAAAAGTACCAGACTGCTCTGCACTTTTTACGACTAGAAGTAGTTCCAATTAAATTTTTTCTTCTATCACTAATATTGTTTAAAATCTCTCTACATATCCAAAAACACATCTACTGTAAAAATTTCATGATTCTAGGATTATCCGTTTGGGCTGTACAATGATGAATCAGTCAGTAACGATACCCCTTTATATACTTAAGATTATCGTAATGATGATGATAAAAGAGGACTTTTATCACTCTGATAAAAGTCCTCTTTTTCTCAAAATATTTCTCCGTGCAAAATTATAAGAATCTAGTTGTATTAGTTTCCACATAATTTTTTATATGTATTTATGTGATATGGGAGTTGAAACGCCCCCTACTGCCTTTTCGCCCACTTTTTGTCCTAAATATTCCTATTGACACTAAAGTGGCTTCGACAAATTTTGAAAACTCTCACTGTTATATTTTTTGAGATAAACCTTTTTAATATTTTCCCAATATGGGAAGTGCCACGCCTACTATAGCCATTCTGTCCATTTTGTATAAAAATATTCTTATATATATCAAAGTTGTCCGTGCAAAATTTGAGGACACGACTTTTAATACTTTAAGGGTGTGAAGTTAAATTCGTCGGCCAGATACGTCCCACAACACACTTGTCAAATACGTTCCACATACTGTAAAATTCGTTTTAAAATTAAATTAATTGATTTTTTAATAAAACAAACGCCAAATAAAATGTTTTTGTGAAAAAAAGTAAAAACATATTAAAATTAAGGGTGTGAAGTTAAATTCGTCGGCCAGATACGTCCCACAACACATTTGTCAAATACGTTCCACATACTGTAAAATTCGTTTTCAAATTAAATTAATTGATT
>NC_060952.1:35799407-35927350 GCF_022045245.1 Lucilia cuprina
AAAATCAATTAATTTAATTTGAAAACGAATTTTACAGTATGTGGAACGTATTTGACAAATGTGTTGTGGGACGTATCTGGCCGACGAATTTAACTTCACACCCTTTAATACTTTTAAGGTAATGGGGACAGGAACACACTGTAAAAATTTCAATAAAATTAGTTTAGCCATTTATATCAGAATTGCTTCCTTATCTTAAAATTTGATAAGGACACAGAATACATATTATTGCTGTCATCAGGTTCTCTAGGGACCGTTAAATTGAGTTGAATTCTACGATGGATCCATTAAAGGTCTCATTCAGAAATTTACTTCAATATACATAATTAAATTCCATAAATATCACAAAAAATTTAACTCGAACTAATTTTAAACAAGCGAAATGACGTCCCAAATACATTGCAATTTGTCGATAACTAACTCCATAGATTTCGGAATAGCTGAAAATAACGCTACAGTTTGAACATATCCAAAGCGCTTGAATTGATTTTCTGATGTAAAGAGTAGGTAAAAAAATAATTAAATATTTTGACTTTATTTTTTTTTTTCCTTATCTCCTTCAACTAGATATTTTTAACTTTAACATTCTAAGAATATCATTATATTATTACGATATTTCTCATAATTTTTGCATAAAACTTATGAAATTTTCCAACATACATCCATTTATGTACATATAAATAAGTACATTGTTGAATATATTGTTACAAATACTTATGCAATTTTTATGAAATATACATACATACATGTTGCAATATGATAAAATTTTGTTTAATAAAAAAGTTTAATTGTGCTCACAAGTGTGTGAAATTAAAATTTTATTAAATGGCAAACTGCACTAGATAAACGTGAAGAAAACTAACAACAACATGTGAGAAACAGGTAAACTTTGTCTTTTATAAATGCAAACTGTCTACTGGTAATACATTTTCCCTTTATTCGCGCTGTATATATAGTTTACCTAAACGATTATGAGTATAGAATACTTGTTAAAACTTTCAAATGTTGCAAGTTTTTCTTAAATATTTAATTATAAAAGAAGTGAATTTTATGTAAATTTGAACAGTAAAAAATTGAAGAAATTGAAAATATTTTCAGTTTTTGAAATGTTTTCAGATCAGGATTCAATGCATGGGAAATTTTATGAATCAAAATAAATAATTAACTTATTGTCAAAGAGGTACAGATCTACAGTGAGAAAACTTTAATAAAAATGGACCTAATTAATTAATGTTTAGAATAATATATAACTAATACAATGTTACTTCTAAGAACATGTATTTTATGCCAAAGCGCTAAAAGTAAGGCGCTAAGAACTCACTGAAACTTAGTACCACACTTATTTTTCAAAATTGAAGAGTATCTGAGGGACACTTCTATATAAGAAGTATCCTTTGGTAGAGTTTTGAAATACGCTTGAAACTATTTTGGAACTTTACTATGGATTTATTTAGGAAAAAAAATTTCAAATTCATTTATGTCAGTATTAATGAAATTAACTTAGGGTACAGATAGGAAACTGAAGCCGAAGTGCTTTACGTGAGTACCTGGCATGATGCCCTACCCCACGGTGGTCTTTTTTATCCACTGGGTAGACTTGACAACGGTCTAACATCGCCCCAGAATCCTTCAATGAAAAACTAAGGTGGCAATTTTTGTACATGGATTGGGCCGGTCCATGTACTTGCTCACAGGGACACACTGTGGAAATTCTGATATGAACAGAGTATACTCTGAACATATCTGGAGAAGGAAGGAAAATTTAATGATATCATTCATCTATCATTATACAACCTAGCACACATATATCTCATTTATACGACAAATTCATAAGAGAAAAACATACGACACATTTATTATAGGTAGACGGGTGGGTGAGGCCCGCCGTAGCCCACATTCATACCGTACCAAATATAATTAATACTAATTCATTTCCAACGCTTAGTCCCATAGCCACTCCTCTGTGGGGTATCTGTTGTTTCGGCAACAGCACCGAACTTTACCTTACATCAGTCTTTTAACCGTAACCATAATTTGGGTTTAAACCACAGCCACTACGTGGATTCCGAAGGAGCCTCAACCAACTGACTAGCCAGGACATAGCCCTGCGGGCAACTGGCCACCCGTAGTAGCAGATTATGCGGTGCTCTGGTTCGACCTCTTTTTAATCTATGCAAGGACTAAGCCAGGCTGTAACTGTAACCAATTTTTTAGTCCCGGCCAGACTAGAGGTATTGGAAAACCCCGCTATTCTCCGGGATTGCAATAACACTAAGGTAGAGGCTTCATCAAGGTAACATGCCCCCGGGGGCAGATAGGAAAAGTAAAAAATCCGGATGAACTAAAAACAGAGAACCAAAATTGAAAAGTGTCAGAAGAACACTTCTTTATAAATCACAGGCCACCGCCAAATCTGTTAGAGTTTCAGAATAAGCCCGAAATTAATTCAGAATTTAGAACAAAATATAGACTGGTTGTTGGCGAAAATGTAGCGGAAATCTGCATAGAATAAACTCTTATAACCGGACGGATCTGAAGTCTTGGAAAGACTTTTCGTAAACTTTTTAACCGGATACGTCATCACTGAAAACTTGGTGAATATAACAAAGTCGTTCGGTAAGAAAAACGATGCTCTTGGAAACATTTCCAAGATACAATTGTTCGATCAAATAGGTAGGATATAGATGACATTATTATATGTCTAATGGATTATTATGTTTTACTTGATATAGGGAGGCTAAAAAAGAAAGGCAATCAAGAATTTTACTCCACTTATTCTAGCATAAGCGGAATCTGTACCAACTTGAAAGACAATAGTATTTACTTCGCTCTTAAAATACCCATATAACTGAATATTAAGAAGCAAACTTAATTGCAGAATGCTATGATGTTCTACTATCTTGGCATCATGGCTCTAAATAGGTAATAATGTACAAAATGTTAAGTCCGAATATGTGTATTAATTTTATTTATATGTAGTTTTGAAAAATTCTCCACTTCAAATGTCAGAAGATTGGTCTTAAATTTCCCATTTTTTTTTAATTTAACAACTTCTTTAAAAATTTCCCAAGTTTTGAAAAATTCTCCACTTCAAATGGCAGAAGATTGGTCTTAAATTTCTTATTTAAAAATTTACAAATTATGTTAAAATTCTTTTGCCATTTAAAACAAAATAAATCAACCATAAAATTACTGGTCGATTTGAAATTTAAATATAATAAAATTA
Organism: Lucilia cuprina; assembly: GCF_022045245.1. Taxonomy (NCBI): domain Eukaryota; kingdom Metazoa; phylum Arthropoda; class Insecta; order Diptera; family Calliphoridae; genus Lucilia; species Lucilia cuprina. The sequence continues at coordinate 35,802,634 of NC_060952.1, forward strand.
ACAACTTGTTCAACCAAGACGATTTTCATTTTTGTTACATTTTTATAACATAACTAAAATAAACAACATATAAGCAAACACAAATATATACTAAAACTATTACACGACTTAAGAGTAAGTAAAATACAAAAAATAAACTTTAAATAAGGGTGCGTGTTAATAACAACTAAATAGATTATATCGCAACAAAAAGATAAACAACCCAAGACCCAACAAATCCTAGAAAAAACAAGGAAGTTAAAAAAAGCAAATAAAAAAGGAGCAACACAAAAAAGGCTTTAACTATAAATGTGAAACTATGTTAGTGATAATAAAACATTTTCTAGCCTTAAGTTAAAATAAATATTTTAAATTTAAAAACATATATTTAAAGCCTTTTGATTAAGGCCTAATTTAGTCTTTACAAAGCGTCAAACTTAAACATATGAAATGTTTCAGTGTTTGCGTTTATCTAAAGTGTCAATAAAGTGTAACACGAATGAACAAACAGATGGTTACCAAAAAAGGACCCAAGGACATTGTGGTGTTTTTGCTTCATTTCTTAAAGTTCAAATTTAATCCAAATATTTTCAACATTAACATTTGCCGAACTAAAAATATCTTTAAATGAGATATTATAGACAAATTTATTTTGACTTCATAAAAATGTAGCCATCCTAAATTATACGAACTTATTTCTTTTGTAAGAAATTAGAACTATATGATGGTACACTTAAAAAAAAACTAAAAATTATGCATTTAAATTACACTGTTTTGTGATAGAAAAGATTTCCAACTTAAAATTATAAGATTTTTTATTTGAATAACTGCAATATTATTTCCTTGTTACACTAGTGTTATTAATTTTTGGACATCTAATCGTATGATTATTTTTATTTAGTAATTTAAATTAAAATCACACATACGCAATGTTGTCCTTATTTGCATTTGTAGTAGCAAAGGTTTTCAACGTGAAATCATACAACATGAAAAGTGTCAAATTGTATTTTTTACTAGTTACATTAACGCATTTCCAACTAACCAGTGGTAACTAGTCGTTGATCGATATCTTGCCTTAATGTTTATGAACATAAATTCCAAATAAATAAAAGGTTTGAAAATACTACTTTTGAAAGCCACTTAATGCTTAAAATAACCACATGGCACATTTCTGATGAAATGTAATGCTAAAAGTGTTCTTTTGCATTAAATGACGTAGAAAATAAAAAAATCATGAGTTTTTCTTGAACAAGGGCTCAATAGCTCCGTGGTAAGAGCTTCTAACTACAAATTTGAAAAACACCAAGTTTAACCTTAGTTTCAAAATTTATTTTTTTTACCGAATAACTTAAAAATCGAAAAATCAATTTTATTATATTATCAATTTTTTTTTTCGTTTGTCAATTATATATCATCCCTGAAAGTTTAAAAGATTAACTTTCCATGTAGCGGCAAGCAGATGTGATTAATTGTTTTTCAAAGGTCTATGAAAATATTTCACTGAGTGTTTTTGTGATAAATATATTGGTTGGTGATGGAATTTCAAAAATCTTGAACCACAAGCTAAACCCTAGGAACTATTCCTGAGGCATATTCATCAATGTATGTAATGCTTGTAATGTTGAACAAAATTTGGTTTAAATATAGAAACAATAAGTAATAAATTTGTTAAATTTATTACTTATTGTTTGGGGTTAAAATGCTAAAATTATAAATAGCATTTCAAGTCATTATTTCATTATTTCAAGCAATTACTTTTGAAAGCCATTACCAAGTTTTTGCTGGGTTTTTTGTTAAATTATGTGAAATAAACAAAAAATATCTTGCTTATTATATATTTTTATTTTTATAGTTTTTGTTTTATATTACTAATGACAAATCCACCCCATACCCTTGGTGTATTTACCCCTCCGTTTTTGGTCAATGCGGAAAAGTTAAAAAAATATGTTCATTAAAATAACTTCACAAAGATCGAAAGGAAAGAGCCAAAATATCTAAGTATTCGAACCAAGAAAGTATATGTATAGCGGTTTTTTGAGATCGGCTTAAAAGAAAAAAAGTGGCTATGGTCCCCCTTTTAGTTGAAAATTAATATGTATGTGTAGTACAGGGAAATAAACAGACTCCTCAATGGACTGAATGCAATAACCAGGGCAAAAATTTCTATGCAAATGCATGTTTGTAGTGAGTAACTCAAAATAACTTATTTTCTATAACTAGTTTACTTTTCGAATCAGAGAATTTGCAAAAAAAATTGCATCGATTTGTTATTACATATTTTTGCATGTTTTGTTTTAAATGGATAAATTGCATATTTTGCTTTAAATTGCATATATTTTGCATATTTTCAAAATTTTTATAGCATATTTTGCATATTTTTTATTTTTTCTAAAATAATTTGTTTTGTATTCTCTGTATTTCACACTTTTACAACAAATTTGGTATTTACATATTTAGAATTTTTTTAAATAAATATCAACAAATTTTGATTTAACAACAAAATACTAGGTTCTATGAAGTATAATTTTATGTAGTTTTATTTAATTTTAAAACCATAGTAATGCTTATGGTATTATGAGTTTGTGCTACTACACAGAAAAAAATATCGGTAGTTTATTTTCAATTAACATGTTTTAATTTTCTTTATTTTTTATTTAAACAAATTTTTATTTGTCTTAATTATCTCGTTTTTTGAAACTGTTTGAAACTAAAGTGTAAAATTTTGATTAAATTTTTAATTAATTCAATTAATTTTTTAATTGATTGAAAAAATTTTTCTGGCCTTCTATTCTATTTTAGATTTATTTTTAATATTTTATTTTGAATTTTTGTGCTATCAATATTTATAATTCTTAAATAGTCAATAAAATTTTAGGCATATAATATCCAAGTTTCTTTACAATTTATGAAACACTTTATATGTTAAATTGTGTCAATAAAGTGATAATTTTTGCAAGTGCTAACGCATTGTTAAAGGTCAAGTATTCCTTTAATGTTGTGTGTAATCGATTAATAATTTGATTGTTGTAATCATCTTCTTAATTGGTTTTTAAAAAATTCTCTATTAAATAGTTCAATTTATTTGATTAATAAATTAATAACAAATCAATTTTATATTTATTAAATATTTAATTTATACAATTAATGAATTAATCCATTTTAAATTTTGTCTCAATTATTGACATTAATTGTTCTGATTAATTCGTTATTTGGAAAAAAAATATATATTTTTATATTTTTACAAATTTGGTAATTGATATCATCATTTTGGTTATAGGTGCAAAACTTGTTTGATACAATTATTTTGATAATTAAAACTCATTTTCAGTTTTTTCTGTGTAATTGTAACGTCCAAAATATTGGTTGTCAAAGTATCGGTTCTGTATCAATTTCTGAGCCTGACCATCTGTATGTCCATATACAAAAATAATTTGGTGAAATTTTGTTCTTTCATAATTCACTTAATACATTACCAAACAATTACCAAAAAATTCGGAAGAAATTTTGTTCATACGTCCATAATTAACATAAAACATTAGCAAACGATTAACAAAAGTTGGGAAGAAAAATAATTTATTCAAACATACATTCATTCAGCAAATTTTATTACAATTGCTATCAAGCTTTCCTCTTTCAGAAATTATATATATACTATTTAAAATTGTTTCATAGTCTTAATATTTGTAATTCTAGTGTTTCCGTTAAAGTGGTATTATATTTATAAAGCAGTCCTTAAATACTTCTATGTATATTTGTTGTCAAAAACTTAAGATTTGAATATCTATTAATATGTACATTCACAAAGAAATATTTTTTGGCTTAAATTTTTCACATTTTTAGTACATATTTTCCCGTGCTTAGTTCATGAAAATCCTTAATAACACAATTTTTATTATTTTTTTTTTTTTTTTTTGAACCCCTAATCGTATGATTATTATTGATTTAATAAATTAAATTTAAATTTTTCATACGTATCATACGTTCAAATAGGAATTTGTGGTAGAAAAGGGTTTCAACTTGAAAATTAACAGATTCTTTTTTTATTCATATTATTACAATAACATTATATTTGAACACCTAAACGTATGACCATTTTTATTTAGTAATTTTAATTAAAAATACGCATACGTACTGTTGTCCTAATAGGTGTCATTAATGAACAAAAAAAAAACACTTCTCTGAATGATTTCGATTTGAAGATATTCCCGATATACTTAAGAAAATTTAGATAGATGTAAGCTAGGACCAAGTATTTTATTTATATGTACTTTTTTCCGGATTACATTTAGATACATATATAGATACATATATAAAATGATTCGAGTCGAGTTTTATTTGTTAGTTATGGAAGATATGAGTGACAACAAAAACATTTCGAAAGTTTTAGAACTATACAAGATTTAGACCCTACAGATATATGGAGACTCTTTAAAATGTATATCACCAAACATAGTAATAGGCAGATAGCAAACATATTTTAAAATATCGGATCATTCATTCTCATGTGCCCCTACTAATAAGTAGTGAAGGTTACCAAAAAGTTTATTTAACCTTCGCACTTTCAATCCTCATTATAAGAGTAGAATTCATAACACAAGCTTTTCAAACATCAGTACAATGGACCTTTAACTTTAAACACACCCATAAGCAAACAAACATAATGTGGAAGTGTACACAAAGATATTAACAAATTTTTACCTAATAAATAAAGTCATTAACTTGTCTTGTTAGAAACTTTAAAAATGTATGGAAATATGTAAATGACACATTTTTTGCAGAAATATCTTTACATTGTGTAGTAAAACAAACTTTACGGAAGTGTAATAATTCTATGAACATGCGAGTGTTAGTTGATTAAGAAAATTTTTATTTGACACCAAATAACCTAAATAGACAAACAAACATCTAAAGAATATCATCATGACAATCACGAATGACATTGTATGGAAGAAGTTTAACAGATGTAGTACGTCAGTGGAACTGTGGTAAATATTCTAGAAATTCTTATAAATGAGATTTTTTCAAAATGCATAAAATTATAACTGTGGTCACAAATACTTATAACTTGCATAACTAAAAAATACAATAAAATGCTGGCATCTATAGCTTTCTGCTGGATAAATAAAATTATTATTCTATTGCAACATAATTTTGATCTAACCCCATATACAAACGGTACACTGTACGGGTTTGCCAGTCTAACTTAAATCATATATAGACCATAAAACTAAACAAGCAAATGCATTTAAGTAGTTTATCCTGCAACACATGCAAACACAACTCTATATTAACTTGATTAAAGAAAATGTTTCAATACCAAAAACAATATTGACATTGAAGCCAAAGGCAAGAAAATTCATTAAACCGATAACAAATAATTGTTATGAATGTCAAACACATGAAAACTCAAACAAGCAGAGACATGCATGAGTATGACAACAGCATGTTTCTAATCTATTAGAAAAAGAATAACAAAAAAAAAAAGAAGTAGAAGAAAACAGGATAATAAAGAGTTAAAAAAAGTGTCTTTACTTTTATGACATAGTTTAAAGAAAATTTCATTTTATAGTCTTAGTTTAAGAAGAGATAACAATTTATATTGATTGTCACCATTTAGACATATATGTATGTATATACGAAGCAATATTTGCTGAAAATGTACAAAATAGAAAATATATTAAATGCAAATAAATAAAATATCAATCATGTGTTTGAAACATAAATCAAGTAGTAAATGCTCTCCTATATTATATATCAGAAACAGCTACAATTTAGCCATTTTTCAAAAACTGTGCTATTGTAGATTATTGACATATTCACTGGAAATTTTCATATTTTTAAAAACAAATTTGTTTATCTTAAATAAAATCGCGACATTATCGTTTTAAAGCAATTGGTGGGCATATAACTAATTTTCCGAAGCGTCAAGTGAGGTCCGTTCATTAAAAAATTCAGCATTAAGTCAAGTATAAAACTTCGCTCTGCAGCGAGATACGAGTATATTCAACATTATTCAGGACTCAAAAGCTCTAATCGGGAGTTTCCGTTGTATGGGGACTAAGTGCAATAATGGACAAATTTTAAACATTTTCAATAGCTTTCGTCTCTGAAACAAAATAATATCACCAAATTTAATTGAATTACATGATGATTTTTCTAAAGAATTGAATACAAATCTGGCGTCAAAATTTCTCTATCACATCTGGGATATGCGATATGTGCGTGTCCTGAAGATTGAAAAAATGCAATTTTTGCTTCTTTTTGAGACGTTAACAATTTTTTCCTTAACAATCGCTTGCTTTAATTTTGAATTTTATAAATATTTTTGTTTGGTTTTACTTTTTTGAAATAAATTTAATTTTCAATTATTATTTTTACTAATCCAATAAATGTTTTTTTTTTTTTTTTTGACATTTAATTTTTGTCCGCATTTGATATAAAACAATAAAACAAGTTTTGAAATGTACTAAAATGTATTGATATTTATAGAATTAGTTAATTTTTTTGTTTAAATTCAATATAGGATAGATCATACGCCATAGGGGCACATTTGTCAATGCGAATAACTTCAAAACCGAGTAATCGATTTTATCGCATTATTAAATTTTGTTTTCGTTTATCGATTGTCTATCACCCCTGAAAATTTGAAACATTAACTTTACATATGATGGGAGGCAGACATGATTAATTGTTTTTCAAAGGGCTATGAAAATATTTTACTGTGTGTACTTTTTGTGTTAACTTTTTTAGTTTTTGTGATAGAACAAATATATTGGTCAGTATTAGAACGTGCCCATGGGGTTTATTATACTTTGTTTAATGAATTAAAGTATAAAACAGCAAAATAAGTTTTTATTTTTGTATTTTTCTTTTATTTTACTAATGACAAACCTACCCCATCCCCTTGGCGCATTTACCCCATGGATGGGGCGGTATTGCCGTTTTTGGTCACTGCCGAAAAGTTAAAAAAATATGTACATGACTTAGGAAAGATTGAAATGAATAAAACTAAAGCCAACATATCTAAGTATCCGATCCAAGAATAAAATTAAGAATATGTATTGAGGTTTTAATTTGAGGCCGCCTCAAAAAAATTGGCGAATGGTCCCCCTTCTACCCTACCATAGAAGATCATGTGCGAAATTTCATTGAATTATCTCTAAAATTGCGACCTGTAGTTTGATTTACAAGCCCTATTTGGGGGTTCAGTTGTATGGGGGCTAGGTGAAATAATGGACCGATCTTAACCATTTTCAATAGGCTTCATCCCTGGGATAATAGAATATCATCAAAATGGTGACCTGTAGTTTGATTACAAGGTTTATATGGGCGGACGGAATTATCTAAATCGACTCAGAAAATGATTCTGAGCCGATTGGTATACTTTAAGGTGGATGTAGGACCAGTACTATTGCGTGTTACAAACATCAGCCAAAACCCAATATATTCTCCCCACTAAAGTGGTGTAGGGTATAAAAAGTTAATTTCTGTCGTCTTTACAATAAAGACTTATCATATGATATATGTATATTCTCTTTTTCGAGTTATCTTTACCTTACAAAATGTGTGTAAGGTAAAGATTCGTTATGTTGAATCAAAAAGTGATTTAGAGTTGATCGGAACATCGATATAGATTGATCCAATATTTTTGCTGATAAAAAACATTTACAAATATAACAATCTTCTTATAATAGTAGTTTAAATACCATTAATTTAACAAAACAAAAAAAACAGAGCTTCCATATATATCAAACAATAGAAAAGATATGTCAAACGTTAAGTCTAACTTTCATAGTTTACAAAATGACTTAAATACAAACAAGTAGGAAAGTATAGTCGGGCATGGCCGACCATATGATCTCCTACACCATGAGTATATTTTTACAATTTTTACTTTTATAAAATTTTTATTTTTTGTAAAGAAACTTTTATGTTGAATATTATCATAATTCCAAAATATTTAAGCCATTTATTGATAAAAAACTAAAATTTCTAAATGAGGCTTTATATAGGTCAAATATGGGCCGATCCTCGGTAAATTTGGGAAAAGGATATATTTCTAAATAACAGTTAGTTTTGTTGAGTTTCATTGCGATACAAATGGTAACAAGTCAATTTTAGACGTTTAAGTCATTTTTTGAAGGGGGGTTTGTATGGGGGCTAGGGTCAAATATAGGCCGATCCTTACGAAAATCTACAGTATCATTTATCTATATATATAAAATTCTAACGTTTCTGACTGACTGACTGACTGATTGACTGATTCATCATCGCACAGCCTAAACGGTTAAAGCTAAAGAGCTGAAATTTGGACAGGGGTTGGTCTCCCACCAAATAGATCCACTAAGACGGGATTTTTGGAAATTCGAATGTTTAGGGGGTAAAAAAGGGTAAAAACGGGTAAAATCGGTAACCTCATATCTCCTAAACTAGAAAAGATACAAAAATAGTTTAAAGCTTATCGTCGTTCATTTAAAAAATAAGCGGACAGGTGTCTGGTACTTTTTTCAATTTCGGCCCCTTTAGGGAATAAACGGGTAAAAACTGTATTTTGGTACTTTTTTTGCACCCCATGTATCTTTTAAACCAGTGAACATTCAAACAATATTTTTGACTCCTTCATAACTTGACGAAAAAATAAAAATATAAATTTAGTACTTTTTGGTTATTCGGATGTTTAAGGGGTGAAAATTGTACCTATTTTTGGTACTTTTTTCATAAAACATTGATTTTGGTTTATTAACTTATACATATAAATACGTAATAACGGGCTCCCACTACGATGTTGCAACATTTTGGAATAGAATTTTTATTTCGTTAATGAAATTAAGCATGTAGAGCCCGGAGTAAATGAGAATCAATAAAAGGGGACTTTTTGGTACATTTTCGTTCTTCAAAAGGTACTTTTTGGATTTTTGTATAATATTGAACCTAGAAACATGAAATTAAGCATGTAGAGCCCGGAGTAAATGAGAATATATAAAAGAAGAATTTTTGGTACTGTTTCGTTCTACAAAAGGTACTTTTTATGAGAATCTATAAAAGGGGACTTTTTGGTATTTTTTCGTTCTTCAAAAGGTACTTTTTGAATTTCCTATAATATTGAACCTAGAAACATGAAATTAGGTATGTAGAGGATGGATTAAGTGAGAAACTATAAAAGGGGACTTTTGGTACTTTTTCGTTCTTCAAATGGTACTTTTTGGATTTTTGTATAATATTGAACCTAGAAACATGAAATTAAGCATGTAGAGCCCGGAGTAAATGAGAATCTATAAAAGGGGACTTTTTGGTACTTTTTCGTTCTTCAAAAGGTACTTTTTGAATTTCCTATAATATTGAAGCTAGAAACATGAAATTAAGTATGTAGAGCCTGGAGTAAATGAGAATCTATAAAAGGGGACTTTTTGGTACTTTTTCATTCTTCAAAAGGTACTTTTTGAATTTCCTATAATATTGAACCTAGAAACATGAAATTAAGTATGTAGAGGATGGATTAAGTGAGAACCTATAAAAGGACTTTTGGTACTTTTTCGTTCTTCAAATGGTACTTTTTGGATTTTTGTATAATATTGAACCTAGAAACATGAAATTAAGCATGTGTAGAGCCCGGAGTAAATGAGAATCTATAAAAGGGGACTTTTTGGTACTTTTTCGTTCTTCAAAAGGTACTTTTTGAATTTCCTATAATATTGAACCTAGAAACATGAAATTAAGTATGTAGAGCCCGGAGTAAATGAGAATCTATAAAAGGGGACTTTTTGGTACTTTTTCGTTCTTCAAAAGGTACTTTTTGAATTTCCTATAATATTGAACCTAGAAACATGAAATTAAGTATGTAGAGGATGGATTAAGTGAGAACCTATAAAAGGGACTTTTGGTACTTTTTCGTTCTTCAAAAGGTACTTTTTTGGATTTTTGTATAATATTGAACCTAGAAACATGAAATTAAGCATGTAGAGCCCAGAGTAAATGAGAATCTATAAAAGGAGACTTTTTGGTACTGTTTCGTTCTACAAAAGATACTTTTTGAGTTTTCTATAAAATTTAACCTAGAAACATGAAACTAAGCATGTAGAGCCCGGAGTAAATGAGAATCTATAAAAGGGGACTTTTCGTTCATCAAAAGGTACTTTTTGAATTTTTTTATAATATTGAACCTAGAAACATGAAATTAAGTATGTAGAGCCTGGATTAAGTGCGAACATATTAAAGGGGACTTTTTGAAACCTTTTCTTTCTTCAAAAGGTACTTTTTGGATTTTTGTATAATATTGAACCTAGAAACGTGAAATTAAGCATGTAGAGCCCGGATTAAGTGAGGACCTACAAAAGGGGACTTTTTGGTACTTTTCCATTCTTTAAAAGGTACATTTTGAATTTTCTATAATATTGAACCTAGAAACATGAAATTAAGCGTTTAGAGCCTAGATTAAGTGAGAAACTATAAAAGGGCACTTTTTGGTATTTTTTCGGTCTTCAAAAGGTACTTTTTGTGTTTTTTATAATATTGATCCTAGAAACATGAAATTAAGCATGTAGAGCCCAGAGTAAATGAGAATCTATAAAAGGGGACTTTTTGGTACTTTTTCGTTCTTCAAAAGGTACTTTTTGAATTTCCTATAATATTGAACCTAGAAACATGAAATTAAGTATGTAGAGCCCGGAGTAAATGAGAATCTATAAAAGGGGACTTTTTGGTACATTTTCGTTCTTCAAAAGGTACTTTTTGGATTTTTGTATAATATTGAACCTAGAAACATGAAATTAAGCATGTAGAGCCCGGAGTAAATGAGAATATATAAAAGGAGACTTTTTGGTACTGTTTCGTTCTACAAAAGGTACTTTTTATGAGAATCTATAAAAGGGGACTTTTTGGTATTTTTTCGTTCTTCAAAAGGTACTTTTTGAATTTTCCTATAATATTGAACCTAGAAACATGAAATTAAGTATGTAGAGGATAGATTAAGTGAGAACCTATAAAAGGGGACTTTTGGTACTTTTTCGTTCTTCAAAAGGTACTTTTTGGATTTTTGTATAATATTGAACCTAGAAATATGAAATTAAGCATGTAGAGCCCGGAGTAAATGAGAATATATAAAAGGAGACTTTTTGGTACTGTTTCGTTCTACAAAAGGTACTTTTTATGAGAATCTATAAAAGGGGGACTTTTTGGTATTTTTTCGTTCTTCAAAAGGTACTTTTTGAATTTCCTATAATATTGAACCTAGAAACATGAATTTAAGTATGTAGAGGATGGATTAAGTGAGAACCATAAAAGGGGACTTTTGGTACTTTTTCGTTCTTCAAATGGTACTTTTTGGATTTTTGTATAATATTGAACCTAGAAACATGAAATTAAGCATGTAGAGCCCGTAGTAAATGAGAATCTATAAAATGAGACTTTTTGGTACTGTTTCGTTCTACAAAAGGTACTTTTTGAGTTTTCTATAAAATTTAACCTAGAAACATGAAATTAAGCATGTAGAGCCCGGAGTAAATGAGAATCTATAAAAGGGGACTTTTTGGTACTTTTTCGTTCTTCAAAAGGTACTTTTTGAATTTCCTATAATATTGAACCTAGAAACATGAAATTAAGTATGTAGAGCCCGGAGTAAATGAGAATCTATAAAAGGGGACTTTTTGGTACTTTTTCGTTCTTCAAAAGGTACTTTTTTAATTTCCTATAATATTGAACCTAGAAACATGAAATTAAGTATGTAGAGGATGGATTAAGTGAGAACCTATAAAAGGGGACTTTTTCGTTCTTCAAAAGTTACTTTTTGGATTTTTGTATAATATTGAACTAGAAACATGAAATTAAGCATGTAGAGCCCGGAGTAAATGAGAATCTATAAAAGGAGACTTTTTGGTACTGTTTCGTTCTACAAAAGGTACTTTTTGAGTTTTCTATAAAATTTAACCTAGAAACATGAAATTAACCATGTAGAGCCTGGAGTAAATGAGAATCTATAAAAGAGGACTTTTCGTTCATCAAAAGGTACTTTTTGAATTTTTTATAATATTGAACCTAGAAACATGAAATTAAGTATGTAGAGTATGGATTAAGTGAGAACATATAAAAGGGGACTTTTTGAAACCTTTTCGTTCTTCAAAAGATACTTTTTGGATTTTTGTATATAGTATTTAACCTAGAAACGTGAAATTGAGCATGTAGAGCCCGGATTAATTAAGTGAGGACCTATATAAGGGGACTTTTTTGGTACTTTTCGTTCTTTAAAAGGTACATTTTGAATTTTCTATAATATTGAACCTAGAAACATGAAATTAAGCGTTTAGAGCCTGGATTAGGTGAGAAACTATAAAGGGTACTTTTTCGTTCTTCAAAAGGTACTTTTTGTGTTTTTTATAATATTGATCCTAGAAACATGAAATTAAGCATGTGGAGCCCGGAGTTAATTAGAATCTTTAAAAGCAATCAGGGACTTGAGTAAATGAAAATTTAAATGGAATATTTTTCTGGTACTTTTTGAATTTTCTATAATATTGAACTTAGGAACATGAAATTAAATAAAATAGGTCCTTTGGTACTTTTTCGTACTTCACTGGTACTGGTACTTTTAGAGCTTTCTAAAATATTGAATATATAAACATAAAATTAAACACGCAGTATCCCAATTGAACGAAAATTGAAAAAGCATACTCTGGTACTTTTTTGTTCTTTTACTAATACTTTTCGAATTTTCTATAATATTGAACCTAAAAATATTAAATTGGACATGTAGCTTCCTGATTGTATAAAAATCTTTATGCGATTTTTTTGGTTTCTGGTTGAAAATTAAACATGCGTCATTCTGATTTAATGAAAATGTATAAAAAGGCACTGTCTGGTACTTTTTCGTTCTTCAACTGTTTTTTCTAATTTTCTGTAATATTGAGGCTTGAATCAATCAAACTTAAAGAGTTCTCTAAAAGGGGAATTTTTGATATTGCAGATATATATATATACATTTACAATAATGATATTTATTTTATTCCATTACGATGAGGGTAGCGAAGCACACTGGGTATAGCTAGTACTTATATAAAACTTATTTGTGCCAATTTTTAGAGAGATAGCAGAATATTTGACGTAATTATAGCATAAAAAGTTCAAATCGGGAGGTACGGTTGTATGGGGGCTAGGTGAAATAATGGACCGATTTCAACCATTTTCAATAGGCTTCGTCCTTGTGCCAAAAAAACATGCTTGGTCCAAATTTCATCAAATTATCTTGAAAATTGCGGCCTGTTCCTTGCGCACAAGGTTTACATGGACAGCCAGCCAGCCGGACAGACGGACGGACGGACGGACATGTCTTAATCGACTCAAAAAATGATTCTGAATCGATCGGTATACTTTAAGGTGGTGTAGGGTATAAAAAATATATTTTTGTCAAAGTTCAGAACACAGTTACCAACATCTCAGATGTGATGGCGAATATCTGAATCATATTCATATTCGGGTTGTAGCACGGCACAATCCTTTACACGCGTCTTACTTGGTCTTACATTTTGTCGGCCTGTGTTATCTATTAGTTTATTTACAAGGTATACAAGCCGTATATACTAAGGCTTTTACATACATATATCTATGGGTCTATTGTAAACTGCGGCCCAAGTTTCGTTTGTGTTTATTCGTTTTCGTGGAAAACAAATAAACACATAGCTATATCCGAATCAAGAAATATTTACTATTTTTATTTTTGCATACGTGAATGCAAAATCAACAAATAATTTAAAAAATTTCAACAATTTATTTATTGTATTAGTACATTTAGACATAAAAAGTTAATTTTTATTTAAAAACATTTATTTATTAATTTGAAACTATTTAACTTTATTGTTAGTATTTTTTCAAGTGGAAAAAAGTAATCAAATATGATCAAATATTTAAATGTTTATATAACCACGTACTTATAGATTTATTTAAATGGTTTTTTTAATGAATAAAAATAAAAACAAAATATTTACAGATTTTTTACATTCGAAAAAATTCTCATATGTAAAGAACTTATATTAAAACTAAAAGCCGTGATACACGTTTGTCAAATCTTACAACGTTGTCAGTAAAATGTTCAGAAAATGTCTAATAATCGTCTGAACTTAAAATTTTTCTTTTGCAACGTTGTCAGAAAATGTATTACCGAAAATATTGCAAAGTAAAATTTGTAAGTTGACAGTATTATAAAACATTTTCTGCGCATTTTAATGCTAACGTTGTAAGATCTAACTACCGTGTATGCATAGCATAACAGTTTTGAAATTAAAATAACAAGTTTTTTTTATTAAATTCAAATCAAACCCCTCAGCGGTTGTTAATTATAAATAAAAAAATAATAAAATTATAATAAAAAAATAAAATAAAGAGTGTGGTTGGTTAATCATGGGTTTCCTGTGGATCATTCATATTCATTACAAACTGCAATGTTAATGCTTAACCGATAGGCATTTGTTTCATTCCGGTCTCAGTTGTGCCAGAACTCTTCACGGCTGTTTTTTTTTTTTTTAATTTCTGCTGTATAATATTGAAAAGCTTTACGTAAACGTCTGCCGTGTAGGCCTTATTTCCCGGTTGTCTTTTAAAGAGGTGAGGTTCTGTGATGACTCAACACCGACCATTGTCCTTCTTACACATCGGAGGTAATTTATGTATATGAAATTTCCTGTCTAGTAAACGTGCTCTTCGCTCAAGTACTTGATCTAGCTAATCTCTGACATATGCTGTCCCGTTGCTTAATTTCCAAGAAGCAACAACATCACTTCCGTTTATAGCCAGGGATGGCCTCCGTTGAGTCGGCAATAGCACATAGAACGTAAGCGGTAGATCGAAGTACGAATCTAGAACACACTGTGCTTTATATGGTATGAGTACAGTTTTTTCTAACCATTCTTGGACAAGGAAGGAAATTTCATTTTAAATTTCATTTAAATTCACCTTTTATCACAGATCTTTTAACACAGCATACTTCTCATTCATCCGACCACTCATAAAGAATAACATCCAATAAATTCATTGTAGGTATACGGGTTGGCAAAACCCGTATACCCCTTTCATCCTGTATCATATATGTACAATTAACACCAACTCATTTCGAATGCTTAGTTCCTCCTGTGGGGTATATGCTGTCATTGGCAACAGCACCGACCTTTACCGATCATCAGTCTTTTAACCACAAGTCACTCTTCCCTCAAATTTAGGTTTTAACCAAAGCCGCTACGTGGAAGGAACTTCAACCAACTGACCAGCGAGGACATAGTCCTGCGGGCCTACCAGATTATATGATTCTCTGGTTCGACCCCATGTCAAATCAATCAAAGGAACATCCGAGGACTGAAATGACATCAGAAGTTTATAGTAATGACAGACTAGAGGTACTGTTAGCACCTCTATTCCCCGGGACTGCAATAGCACCGAGATGGTATCATGCCACGGGGGAAGCAGCTGCTGGCAGTGAGCGATAAGTAAAGATGATATTTATGCGGTACTATTCACTACTTTAATCCAACTTAGCTGACAATTTTGCTAGTAATAGTTATGGGTTCCCGCAGTAAAGAACTGATATATTTCATCCAGATATCAAGTCACACGATCGATTGAATTAATAGTTTTGTAGCCCATTTCCATTATAGTAAATTGGTCTCATTTTATGTCTGATATAGGTATTTTGTCGGCTTGAAGAGAGATCGAACCATAACTTAGTAGCACCAGAACTCAAGTTGCAGTTTTTAAGGTAATCTAGCCTTTATCTGCATATCATGTTGGTTGAACCGGTGTGCTGGTGTTAACAAAAATGTAAGATATTACAGACGGATTTCATAGGAACACCACGACTTTGATAGGTTTATGCATTGTGAAACTTAAATATTTATGGAAAAATTTAGCCTCATCTTTTTGATGATAATTGTAGTATATGACAAATCGAAGTTGAACAAGACCTGTAGTTTGATTACAGAGTCAATGAATTGGTAAATTTTCCGGTGCGCTTAAGACCTTACAAAACTTTATTCTAGTTGGCAAAATAAGTTTTCTTTAACTAAAAGTACCTTTTCCATTGTAGCGTAGTATAAAACATTAAATAATTTTATACTAAATTAAATACGAATTAAAATTACCTTTATGTAATAATAAACTATAGTTAAATAGAAATCACTTTGTAAATTGATATAAAATATAAAAATTGTTAATGATTTGCTGATTATAAATATTTGCTTCAATAATTCAATTAATTTAATTTAAAATGTTTAATTAGTAAGAATTTGTTAAACATCACTTTATATTAATACGATTATTTATAATATTTTCTAAAAGCATCTGTAGTTTTTATACCCTACACCACTATAGTGGGGAGGGTATTATACGTTTGTGCTGATGTTTGTAACATACAAAAATATTGGTCCAATACCCACCTTAAAGTATACCTATCGATTTAGAATCATTTTTTGAGTCGATTAAGACATGTCCGTCCGTCCGTCTGTCCGGCTGGCTGGCTGTCCATGTAAACCTTGTGCACAAGGTACAGGCCGCAATTTTCAAGATAATTTGATGAAATTTGGACCAAGCATGTTTTTTGGCACAGGGACGAAGACTATTGAAAATGGTTGAAATCGGTCCATTATTTCACCTAGCCCCCATACAACCGTACCTCCCGATTTGAACTTTTTATGCTATAATTACGTCAAATATTCTGCTATCTCTCTAAAAATTGGCACAAATAAGTTTTATATAAGTATAAATGATACTGCAGATTTTCGGAAGGATCGGCCTATATTTGACCCTAGCCCCCATACAAACCCCCCTTCAAAAAATGACTTAAACGTCTAAAATTGACTTGTAACCATTTGTATCACAATGAAACTCAACAAAACTAACTGTTATTTAGAAATATATCCTTTTCCCAAATTTACCGAGGATCGGCCCATATTTGAAATATATAAAGCCTCATTTAAAAATTTTAGTTTTTTATCAATAAATGGCTTAAATATTTTGGAATTATGGTAATATTCAACATAAAAGTTTCTTTACAAAAAATAAAAATTTTATAAAAGTAAAAATTGTAAAAATATACTCATGGTGTAGGGTATCATATGGTCGGCCATGCCCGACTATACTTTCCTACTTGTTTTTTGTGTAGAACTTATTTACATATGTTTTTCAAAAACACATATTTAATTGTGTTTAATTAGTTCTCATTTTAAGAGTGAGGTAAAGACGTCAAATTAAAATCTATAATTAAACTTTTCATAGAAGTTTACTATCATAGTTTCAGGGGGAAAATTAAAGTAATTTTTAGAACTTAACAACTAAAAATCAAAAAAATAATCTCTATTCTTTTAGGCTTGACATAAATGTTTCTGAAAAAATATATTTTTTATAAAAAAATAGATTTTTCATAATTTTGCTATTAACGCTTGATTCTCAAAAACGCTACTAATAATGGTGGAAAGTAATAAATCAATCACTGATTCCTTATAACTGACAATACTCTGTTTTACTAATAAATATTTTTTCAATTTTTTTCTCAAAATTAATAGACAAACACAAGTAAAACTTTATCAAAAATGAATATAGATAAAATAACATATATTGTGGATATAAATATCCTTTTATTGAAAAAAATTACAAAGAATAATGAAAAAGAAAACGCCAAAATGGAAAAATGCTTCATGAATTTGATAGAGTTCTTACTAAGAATAAAAAAAAACAATCTCAAAATACATCAAGGAAAAAAGAAATCCTTTAAAACTCATACCATACAACAGCTGCAAATAACCTTTTGCAATATCAGTCAGGATGTAAATAAAATCAACACACACACTGTTACTCAACTATATACATAATCATTCTCTCACATAAAATCAAAGAAAAATGTGTGTTGAAATAATATTTGAAAATATAAAATCAATATTATAGAAAAATCGCATACACACGCACACACACACGCCAACCGAAATGAGAAAAATCATACACCTTAAAGACACCAAAATCTGTCAATCAGTCATTCTCTCTACTTTATTCATTCATTCATTCACTCGTACATTTATACACTTTGTCAGTCATTTAGTCAGCAGGAGCTATAGCAGTAGCTGCTGCTGACGCTAAGGCTTTCTACTATTGTTATGTCAAGGTGAATTTCAATGAAACTACTTGCACACCATACAAAAAATGTTAGAAAAAAATTGAAATAAAATATTAAAGAAAAAAATCTTTTGTTATTTGAAAAAGAATGAAAAAAAATGTATTATTTATTCAGAAAAATGTTGTATTTCGACAAAATGTCTATAAAGAAAATAACGAAATTAAAAGAAAATAAATAAATGACTTGAAATCTATATTTTTTGCAAATTTTGTTTATAAAAAGCAACTTTTTTCTAAAAAAAATAAGAGCAACATGAAATATAATGACATTTGTTTCTTTTTATTTAGTATTTTATTTCCAATTGTTGTGTTTTCTTAACAAAAATTAACAAAAAAAAGCTACACAATTTCATATATAACATACAAGCTTGTCGTCATTCTTGTTAAAATCCTTGAAGATTATTCCTGATACAATGGGTAAAGGGAGAGGTAATAGACAAATTTAAGAGATTTTTAGAACACTTTATTGGTTAATATCTGCAAAATTTGAGACTACTCCACATACATACGTGCTACTCAAGGAGCTAAGACTGGTTCAAAACCAATCCAAATATATAAAAAAAATCCGTTATATTGTTGCGATTCAGAGATAATCACGTAATACTAATATGCATTACATCAGACTAACCCCATGATTAAGCCTATATGAACCATGTTGTTTTGTAAAACAATATACGTGATCCATGCCTACATTATATAGAATCATGTTTTAGATCATATATCAAATAATGTTTTTAGGGGAGTAGTTTGAAGATTACTTAAATGGATAATGAACTCAAATAATTTTTGCAGTGATCATGCCTACCATCGTAGGTACTTCGTTATCTTTGTCAGCGTTAGAGGTCATTCTACTGAATGTGAATACTGACACATATTTTCCAATTTACTGATGCATTTCGTTTATTAACTGATCCCGATATAGTGCTATAGGTGGTATACTAATCCGTGCTCAAGTCAATACGATGCTGTTTCAAAATTACGCTTTTTCATAAACCAAATACAAAGTATTTGATATAAGTACGGAATTGTTAAACACAAAAAACATACATACAATGTATCTATTTCTAAAACAAGTAGGAAAGTATAGTCGGGCATGGCCGACCCTACACCATGAGTATATTTTTACAATTTTTACTTTTATAAAATTTTTAATTTTAAAGAAACTTTTATGTTGAATATTATCATAACTCCAAAATATTTAAGCCATTTATTGATAAAAAAACTAAAATTTCTAAATGAGGCTTTATATAGGTCAAATATAGGCCGATCCTCGGTAAATTTGGGAAAAGGATATATTTCTAAATAACAGTTAGTTTTGTTGAGTTTCATTGCGATACAAATGGTTACAAGTCAATTTTAGACGTTTAGGTCATTTTTTGAAGGGGGGTTTGTATGGGGGCTAGGGTCAAATATAGGCCGATCCTTACGAAAATCTGCAGTATCATTTATACTTATATTAAACTTATTTGTGTCAATTTTTAGAGAGATAGCAGAATATTTGACGTAATTATAGCATAAAAAGTTCAAATCGGGAGGTACGGTTGTATGGGGGCTAGGTGAAATAATGGACCGATTTCAACCATTTTCAATAGGCTTCGTCCTTGTGCCAAAAAACATGCTTGGTCCAAATTTCATCAAATTATCTTGAAAATTGCGGCCTGTACCTTGCGCACAAGGTTTACATGGACAGCCAGCCAGCCGGACAGACGGACGGACGGACATGTCTTAATCGACTCAAAAAATGATTCTGAATCGATCGGTATACTTTAAGGTGGGTATTGGACCAATATTTTTGTATGTTACAAACATCAGCACAAACGTATAATACCCTCCCCACTATAGTGGTGTAGGGTATAATTATACCCTACAACACTATATTGGGAGGAGTAGTATTATGCGTTTGTGCTGATGTTTATCGATTAATCGATTTAGCTTTGTCAGTTTGTCCGTCCATCTATCTGTGTGTCAATATAAAGATTGTAAGCACGTAACAGGTCGCAATTTTCATAATAATTTGATGAAATATTACACATACTCTTCTTTTGGCCCAACGAACGCTATTGAAAATTATTGAAATCGGTCCATTTTTTCGCCTAGCTTCATACAACCTTTCCTCCCGAATAGGGCTTAGTGGCTCATAATTATGTTAGATTATTATTATTAGATTATGTCAACAAAAATATAAAAGTTTAAACAACACTTCTATTTTTTATAACAATCCGCCCTCATTTGACCCTAGCCCCCATACAAACTGTTCTTCAGAAAATTACTTGAAGTTCAAAGACATTTACTGTTTAATAAAACTGTGGATATTTAAGTAAAATTTTGATGGGGGCTTGTTAGATTTAAATTGGATTTTTTTTTTTTCGAAGAAAAACTAAAATTTTTCCTCGATTAATCGAATAATTTTTATTCGAATGACAACCCTCGTCTCTACATAACTCCCCTGCGTTTGTAGGGTTTTAATAAGCTCTTACCTTGAAGGTTAATTTGGCTGACGTACTGACATTTTCAAATGATTGGACTATGTCAGTGTTTAAAAACGAATGTGAAATATCATTCGGAGTATTTTGAATTTGACTCAATATAATATTCCGAAATATATTTTTCAACCTTTTCGGCTATGCCCTATAATTTGATGGTCTGTAGTTTGGTTTTAATGTCGATTACCTCCTTCAACATCAACTCTACTTGTTAGAGTTGGAGGTTAATAGTTAGAACACTGTATTCAAAAGCTGAGGTTATTTATAACATCCTCTGAGTACTTTCTTCTTTATGTTTGACAATAACTTCAGTAGTAATATTATTTTTTCACAATCGCAGTAACGCGGGAACAAATCAACACTTGCGATCGGTATAGAGTTATTTAAACACTGCTCCATAGATTTGTTTATTTTTTCTTTTTTTGGAGTAAAATAATTTATAGTGTAAAGGATAAAATAGTGAGAGTTTGAGTATACATACATATATACCACCATACATGAACTCTGCACTCAACGAAGATAGGGATAAGCCAGAAATTTAGCTTTTGTTATATCCTAAAATTTGGATCTAAAGAGCTCTTTAAGAATACGCTAGAATAACAACTGTATCATTGTCTAATTAATATAAGTTAAAGTAGGATCACACGATTTCCACAAATACCCAATATCTTAGTTACTTTATGTCTCAATCGCGTGATTCCATAATTTATTAGCTTACGCGACCAATATTGTTTAACCCAGATGCAGCTATTCAATTATGATTCTCATTTTAACTTTAATAGCTATATTTTTTAGTATTTTTTCCTGAGGAATAACTTTTAACATTTATTCTAGAACTATCTAAGTTCAAGTGCTAATTATCTTGTGTACTTAAAAAATCTTATAAAACTATAATCTTATGTGTTAAAAGAAGAAAAGTCAATAAAGAAATTATAATAAATGAAAGTAAAAGATAATAATATTTTCATTAATTAATAAAGTTGATGCTGCATAAACACCAATGTGCAACAACATCCGAAAGATAACAATGAACATAGTTTCTAGTAGCTTTTGAAAACTTTAGTCCAACTAATTTTAATTTATTTACAGACTATGGAAATTATGAAATGATTAAATTTTAATTGTTTTACTTATTAATTTGAATATAGTAATAGCAACCCAGTAAAAACTTTCGTTACCATGTAAGGAGTGCAAATGCTAAAATTTACTTACACAATAGCATTTTAAGTCATTATTTTAATAGGGTGATGTCATTGGAAGCAAGTACTTACCACAAAAAATTACAAGTAATTAGAAAAAGCTGTCATTTTAAATCGCACGAAAAAACGTATACAGCTTCTATAACTTTGCTGGCAAGATGACTAATGAATTAGAAAGTATTTATATAATACATTATTAGTAAGGCCTTATTAGACTACTTCTATGTAATCCAGACGATAACTAGTAGTCATTGAAAGGTATGTTGTTAGGTAAGTAATTACAATGGAAAGCCATTACCCAGTTTTTTCATTACATACAACGAAATGAAATCTGAAAAATATATTTAATAATAAAACAAAAAATATAACAAAAAATAGACATTATGCCACTAATGGCTGCATGCGTTCAAATGTCAATCATTTTGTCAGATTGCTGCATAAGAAAACTTTTTTTATTTGTGTTCATAAATATTATGTAGTTCAAATTTTGTTTTTTACAGGCAAAGAAATTCTGATGTTAAATAACACAGAGAGACAAAAATAAACTGAAATAGAAATACCTCGCAGGAGATTCTTAAAGTGATTATCAAGTACAACAGGAAATTCATTTTATAACCACAATCAAAAAAGATAGAGGTATATTGTTTTTGTAATTCCATTTGTAACACATCGAAATATATGTCTAAGACCCATTAAACTTTATATATTCTGGGTTCTTATTAGAACCTTAGACGATCTAGCCATGTCCGTCCTTCCGTCTATATTTCGGTCTGTTGAAAACACGATAGAGTCCGAACTTAATACAAGATTTTGGAGATGAGAGGAAATTTAAAAAAACAAGTATGAATGTATAGTCGGGCGTAGCCGACCATATGATACCCTACAGCAGTCAGTATGTTAAAAATAGAGTTTATTAAAAAAATAAAGTATTTGATTTGTTTTTTAACATTATTTCGGAATATTTTTATTTATTTTTTTTTTTTTTTGGCAAAAAAAGAGATTTTTTCAAGAGGACTCAAAGGAGAGTAGGGCAAAATATGGCCCTATCCTTATAAATGTTGGTAGAGGGAGTTAAGTCTAAGTTAAGTTAAGAATTTAAAAGTGTAATTAGTGTTTTTAAGTGATTTTTGGACCTTTAAGTAATTTTCTGAGTTTGTATGGGGGCTAGGGTCAAATGAATCCCGATCATTACAAAAATCGATAGTGTCATTAAAAGTTCTATAAAACTAAGTTTTGACGGCTTATATTGACAAATAAGTCATTTAAATGGAGGTGCGGTTGTATGTAGGCTATTCGAAATAATAGACCGATTTTAACCATTTTTAATAGGCGTCGTCCTTGGGCTAAAATTTGTGCCAAATTTCGGCCTATACCTTTCGCACAAGGTTTACATGGACAGCCAAAAGGACGGATGGACGGACATAGCTTAATCGACTCAGAAAATGATTCTAAGCGGATTGGTATACTAAAGTGGTGTTGGGTATAAAAATGATTCAGCTTATTCCCGAAAGAATCTTTCCAAAAAAAACTAAATTCGCAAATATTTATTTTAGTCACACAGTGTAATCGTTCACATTTGATGTTTATTTGTACAAATAATATTTTATAATAACAAAAACATATATAAATCTTTAATATAACCATCATCACCTAAACATATTGACAATAATTATTGATTGGTTTTGAATAATGAACAAGAAAAAACCACAAAATTATAATCAAAAAAAAACTGCTAAAGAAATAATTGCTTTGCTTTTGAACATGTTTTACTTATTGCATATGAATAACATTTAGTTCTCTTTATTTCCACGTTATTTGTTTGTTTGTTTGTGCAACATTCAATATGATTTTGTGGCATATAAAACTCGTTGAAATTTGCCAAATTGCTGGCTGTGTGGCTGGTTGTTTTGTATTATTTGCTACACAGCACATCGCAGCTTAATTATGCGGTTCTGTTAGTTTGGGGTTTTCATATTTTTTTTCTTAATAATGGCATTATTGTTTGGCACAATATGTGGGTTATACAACACAATACCTGTTTTTTTAGTGGCAAAAAAAACACTCTTGCAAAGTTCTGATATATAATTGCACACATACGACACATCCAAATGACATAAATATCAACAAACGACATCAAGAGCAACGTCATCATCATAAAATATGATTGTTAATAAGCATTCTTGTTATGTTTGGAAACATAAATGAGTTTATCAGGGGAAACTGTAGTGTTTCACAAACTAAAAACAGTTGCAAAATATACTCTAAACATTTTATAATGTTTTTAACATTAGTAAATAGCAGGAGTAATAATAGCTTTAAAAAACGTTTAAAATTTTATTGACTATATATACGTGATTGTTTGGCTATATTTTAAGCAATGGTTTGTTAAGTATTTTTTACCTATAAAACTCAACCACTTTTACTACAAGTTCATAAAAAGAGTATGAATGTATAATCGAGCATGGCCGACCATATGATATCCTACACCAGTCAATATGTTTAAAGTTTGGTATAATTTTTAATAAGAAAGCATTTAATTTGTTTTTTGACTTAATTCCGGAATATTATTATTTATTTTTGACAAAAAAGAGATTTTTTTACAAAAGGTTTTGATAGAAGAATTTAAGTCTACTTCAAAGTTATTTACGTAGAATTTCATCGTGTTATTAGTGTTTATTAGTAAATTTTGACCTTTAAGTCATTTTCTTAAGAGGAGGATGTTTGCTGGATCAATTGAGGCCCAAACATTACATTTAAAAGAATTATGAGATGAAAAGTTCTATTCAGGGGGTTCGGGGATAGGCGAAATAATGAAAAGTTCGAATTATATTGAAAATTGCAAGCTGTAGCGTGCGGGTGGATGGACGGACCAATATATTTAAGATGTTAAAAAATGAAAAGCAAAGCTAAGCTTTACTTTGCTTTTCATAGCTCAAGCTTCTGCTGTTGGATGTTTTCTGCAAAATTCGAGGAGGGTATGAACGTCGAAGTGCTTTACGTGAGTACCTGCCCTATCTCACGATGATACTTTTTCAACCACTGGGTGAGTAAAAAGTAAACAACTCACCACTGCCACTTTGTGTTTTTTACATGCAGGTTACAATTTTTGTACATGAAACTTCCGGTCCAAGTACAAGCACTTTGATCAAGTACTCAAGCTATCAAATCTCTTGCCATAGTAGTCACACTACTATGGCTCTGTTGTTTCGGCGACAACACCTAGAAGGGACGTAATTGGTAGTCCGAAACATGGATCATATTAATTGACAAGACTTTATTTCAGTAGTCACAGAGACCCACTGTGATTAATTGAGCATACACTAAACCATGTAGGAAAGTCGTAAAATAAATCAAAAAGAGGACAGTGATCTTGCACCATGATTCCACTTCGCCACTCCATCCTTTAAATCCATTCTCTCTATAGAATGCAAGTAGACAACAGGAAACATTAGAAACTTCAAAAAAAAACTCCACCTTGTATACCCAATCTTTTCATTATTAGCTCATATACAACGTTTTATTAATCCACCGTCATGCTCTGTAATTCGTACCGCTCCAGCATCTAGGAATGATAACAGAAATGTATCATGAAATTCATATTCAACGTGTATTAGTCTTTTAACCAAGCACCCTCTTCCCGCGATTTGGGTTTTAACCACAGCCACTATGTGGATCCCGAAGGAACCTCAACCAACTGACCAGCCAGGACATAGTCCTGCGGGCAACTGGCCACCCGTAGTACCAGATTATGTGGCCATCTTGTTCGACCTCTTTTCAATCTATGCAAGGACTAAGTCAGGCAATAGACAGTCAACAACAATTTATAGTCCCGGAAGACCACAGGTATTGGTAGCACCCATATACCCCCGGATTGTAATACACCATGATGTGATATAAGTTTGTCATTCCGTTTGTAATTTCTATAATATAATTTTCCGACGCTATAAAGTGTATATATTCTGGATCCTTATAAATAACGGACTCGATTAAGACATGTCTGTTTGTCTGTCTGTACGTTTGTTGAAATCAGTTTTTAGAAAGGTACTTTTTTTGAATTTTCTATAATAATGAACCTAGAAATATGGAATTAATTATGGAGAGCCTAAATTAGGTAAGATCCCGAAAAAGGACACTTTTTTGTACTTTTTCAAAATGTACTTTTTGAATATTCTATAATATTCAATCTAGAAATATGAAATTAAGTAGGTATGTAGAGCCCGGATTAGTCGGATAAGTTTTTATACTAGAAAACTTTGAAGTACGCTATAACAAGTACATACAGATTAGTGTAACAAATATCAACCGATATGTCTGATATGTTGCATAATGATTTCCTATAAAACAATACCACATAAAACTAGTTTGCATTTATATTGTTAATAATTTTTAGCTAAAATAATAATTTTTAAAGGAATTTTCTGTTTGACTGACACATACAATAATTACGTATACATATTTTTAATTTTACCTAATTTTTGTACCTTACATCACTTTAATGTGGAGGGTATATTGGGTTTGTGCTAATGTTTGTAACGCTTAATAATATTGTTGCTATACCCACCTTAAAATAAATAATAATAATAAATACCAGAATAATTTTCTGAGTCGATTTAGCTATGTCCGTCCGTCTGTCCCCCCGTTCGTCTGTTCTTTCATGTTAACCTGGTAATCAAACTACAGTTTTGAAGATAATTCAATGAAATTTGACAAATGGTCTTTAATTGTCCCAGGGACGAAGCCTATTGAAAATGGATAAAATCGGTCCATTATTTCATCTAGCCTCCATAAACTGAACCCCCGAATACGGCTTGTAAACCTTGTAATCAAACTACAGGTCGCAATTTTGGAGATAATTCAATGAAATTTGGCACATAATCGTTTATGGTACCGTAGACGAAGCCTATTGAAAATAGTTAACATCGGTCCTTTATTTCACCTAACCCCATACCAACTTCTTACTTGTTTTAACCTAATTTAGTAACAAAGTCTATCTATATACGTATGAGTGATGTATATTTTGAAAATAATAATAGGTATAACTCATACGTACTGTATAACAAAAATTATATGAAGGAGCATGATCACGTTATAATTATTTTGTTTGGCTAATGAATAATATACATACGAAGCCTATTGAAAATGGTTAAAATCGGTTCATTATTTCAGCCAGCCCCATACAACTGAACCACCGAATACGGCTCGTAAACCTTGTAATCAAACTACAGGTCGCAATTTTGGAGATAATTCAATGAAATTTGGCACATGATATTCTATGGTACCGTAGAAGAAGCCTATTGAAAATAGTAAACATCAGTCCATTATTTCACCTAGCCCCCATACCACTGGACCGCTAAATAGGGCTTTTAAGTTTATAATTATGTTTAATATACTCGTATCTCAACAAAAAAAGCTGTAAAACCAAGTTCTATAAAAGCCTTGATGACCCTCATTAACTTTATAATTATAAGGCCTAATTCACATTTTATTCGTACACATTTGTAACTAACTATAAATTCTTACTTGTTTTAACAAATTCTATCTATATACGTATGAGTGATGTATATTTTGAAAATAATATTAATACGTATAAATCATACGTACTGTATAGCAAAAATTATATAAAAGTTTATGATCACGTTATAATAATTTTGTTTGGCTAATGAATAATATACATAAATCTTATTTAAAAAATTATGCATTATATCATAACACACATACATTCACCTTATATATAAACAACTTTGTAATAATTTGTTTTTAGTAAAACATCCTGTTTTAATAATAATTTTAATATGCATATACATACATCTAACGTACATATTGTATTTTTCGTCAGCCATCTGCTCATTATAAAAACATCAATTCCCTTACAAATATGTATATCTGCTTAAGTAAATATGAAAATAATTTTTCTTTAATTACATTAAATAATAGTTATTTTATTTACAATCAATGTAATTGCCCTTATAATGTCATTTTACAATATGCGGAAATGCATTGAGGTTCGATCATCGTCATTATTTACTGATTATACTTTATCGTATTTAATAATATGATAATAATGAAATTATTATTTTATAATATTAAATACTATTTATTATTATTTAATATCATCTACTTGTCCTCAAATCAATATTATCTTTAGCTGTGGGAATTAAGTTTTTATTTTACATTAAACAAGTGTGTATTGTATCAATATAATTGAATATAATACAATAAATATTATTAACACTCAATTATATGTTCAGCGTGGATGTTTAAAAGTAGATTGTTGATTATGACTTTAAAAAAAGTTTTATTGTTTAAATTTATTTAGAGAAAATAGTTAAAAAATACAAATTTTAAAGAAAATTTGTATACTCTTTTTTAAACAATCTAAACTAATATTTAGTTAATGTTTACGAAATTTCATTACTACAAAAATTAAAGTTTTATATTCTTTCACATTTCGTTTCTTTTCATTTATAGTCCATTTGTAAATTGTTTTCAGTCTTACCAAAAGTTAATTTTAAATGAAATTTTAACGAAAGAATATGTAGAACAAAAGTAGTAACGGTTTGCATTTAATAATTTTCATATTGAAATGTTGTTTTCTCCTGAGAGATAGAGGGAAAGAGATGAAACCGTAAAAATAAATGAATGCATGAAACAGTACAAAAAAATATAAACTCCTTAAACATCCTTATTGACGGATATACTAACAAATACATACAAACATATACAGTTAAATAGTAATTAAGGAAAGAGATTAGTTAAAAGTTTTGTTTTAACAAATTCGTCTCGGTTCCAAAGATTGTAGATTCATAAGGTGTCTAATGAATCTCTTTGAACTTTTCGATTGATATTATTTTAACGAAAATACACTTAGCGTATGCAGCATACTAAATCCATAATAGTTTTACTACTCTATGAACATCTAAAGGTTTTATTTCCAACATATGATTCAGGTTTCAGTTGCCAAAAATAAATACTCCTCATAAAATATAAAAAAAACATACCTTTTACGAGAATACGTGTGTTAAAACGAACATCCTTTTCTGATGCTTCAGATTTCAAGCAAATTTTAGACTTCAAAAATTGAGCAGTGAGAAGGTCTTAGCTTAAAAGGGTGGCGTATCATAATGTTATGGCCGTTATGAAACAGTTGAGCCATAGTGTCTATGACAATTTCAAAAGTGTCACAATGTCTATAAGCAAAGTGCCATAAATTCCATTGATTGAAAAGAGTTGAAATAACCAAAAAATTTAAAACCCCTGTGCCCGCAGGATGGTTTCAAGGACATTTTTTTAAGGAATCCAAAATGCAACATATGACATACACCCCTCTACGTCAGATCATAAAATACACGATATTAAGTCACAAACACTCTTAAACGACTGTTTAAGTAATACTGCTCATGCTAAAACCAGTCGATTATTTACTAAGATTTCCCAGATTTTCCTGTGTCATAACGTTCATTGACATTATGACACGGCACCCCCAAAGAGAGCAAAACTGTAATTGGAAGCCCTTCTACGTCAGATAAAACACACGATATTAAGCCAACAACGCTCTTAAACGACTGTTTAGACTGCTCATGCTAAAATCAGTCGATTCTTTATTAAGATTTCCCAGGCTGCACTGATCACGATCGCGAACTAAAAAAGGAACCTTCACCCTTTGCTCTTTTTTTATGTAAATTTTTCTTGATTTCTTTTTCGAATGCAAGGAGATTATGGGTTACTCCGTCATTGCGATTAGAGAGCGAAACAAACAATGATTAATAACCTTGAAGGATACTTATCGTTCACTTCTGTATACTTACTTTTATAGAATTAAAGCAAAAGTGCCAATATAATGGCAGTAGTGCTCATAGCTTTAATACAAAAGTTGATGAAATAGGACAACACGATCACTGTTTGTTTGAAGAGATCACTGGCCGTAGCACGCGTGGTATATGCTACACGTAATATTTCATCATGAGAAATCCATAATAATCTTAATGGAACATGATTTACGTTAAAATCTAAGGAGTGTTGCAATATGTTGCCATAATGTTAATTAAAGATCATGGTTAATGAAGAACAATACTCAAAATAAAGATGCTTTGCAACATTAAACGAAAAAATGCAATATGATAAAACAAATTTGATGTTACGATCTAAACAGTGAAATGGATGTAATTACTATTTGGTGCTTTTCAACATTACACGCTTATTTTAAGAGTTATTAACAATATTTCTATGTTATATAACTTCTTTCAAAAAGTTAAGTTATTCTCACTTTATTAAGCAAATGAAAATGTTAATATTCAAACTAGTATTATGTAATGAAAAGTGGGCGTGGCAAAAATAAATATCTTTCAGAACAAAGTATGAATCTCAAGGAAAGCTGCAAGTCATTTAACGGAATTATAAGCTTTCAACAAATTATAAGACCAACAAAAACATCAAATGTGGGAAACTACATTAGATATTTCAACATAACTCACTGAGTTTTAAAGATATTTAAAAGATTTCTTTTGTGTTTAAAAGAGGGAGAAAGGGGCTTTGAAGTGATATGTTACAAGTTAAAAAAAAAAACGTTCATTGTTACTTCGCTGTCAGAATATAAATCTATTAGTTTTAAATCCTAAATATATAAAAGAAAAAGAGCCGTGGCAAAAATTTTATTTGAAATTTGTATACAATTGCTTATCATATGTGGATGTTATAAGCTTTTAAAGTTTGCTTTGTTAAGCCCCAAAAATTGGCCAAAAAATCGCAAAAATTTTAATGAAACGCCACGCCAAAATAAGATAGTAGGAGGTGTTTTTCCTTAAAAGACTTTTACATTTGCACTCGTTGGTTTTAAGAGATATCAGTGAAGTTTTTTTTTTGATATCGAAAGAATGGAATTTGAGCTTTACGATAGTAATAAACTTTTACGCCCAATGTCACTACTTCTTAATCATTTACAGACTTTTATATTTAAAAATTTTATATTCTCAACACTATTTAAAAAAATAAAATATTTTTCACTATCAGAAAGTCCAGATCCAGCTGTACTATTCTGTTAAATTGCATTTGATTAAATTGCGATTTAGAAAATTTATGCAAGGACGAAACTTTCGTAAAATTTCTATGCAATCAAACCCACAATTTTTAAGGATTGGTAAATTTACTAACAAACAATAATAATATTTAAACACAATTTTTATCGTTTTCAGTCCTCAAAAAAAGATTGTTAAACAATTAAAGAGTCCGACCAGCACACAGAAATACTTGTATGGACAACCCAATTACCTCAATTTTTATGCGGAAACTACAAAATGGGAGATAAACATGAACGCATTTTTATTTAAATTAGTGGCAGCAGTAAAAACATGGCAGTCATATTATCAGAGCACTAAACAATAAATTGTTTAACATTTATAACTGCACTTTTTCTCTCTCACATATTACTAATGATCTGAATTAACTAATTCCAATAGACTAGAATACAGTCTGCTAAGCAATTGGACTTTGACAAATTTAAGCCAAAAAAAAAAACTGTTCTCTTTATTAATTTGTCTTCAATATCATAATTGAAAATTTTGAAAATGCATTGGAGTTCTCTCATTAAAGCATTCTTTTAAATTTTTATCTTCAACGAATATCATGTAGTTTCTTACTACTAACAACAGGCTTTCGAAAAGTAAATGAGGAAAAACTACAAAATAAAAAAAAAACAAAACAGACAAACAACGAGATAATACAAATGTAACTACGTCTACATCATATACACACATACACTTTAATTCTAAAGCAAAGAAGAATGCATGTCACGTAACAGTATGTCTATCTCTGTGCTTCAATGTACCAACAGTAAGAAGTTCGTTTCTCTAGCTGCATATAGGTGGGTGGGACTTTATGTGGCTCATTAACTTACTGGCATTTCAAAGTGTGGCTTAAAAGCAAAATCTTGTTGTGTGCACATTTAAAGTGGTCAGTTTAATAATAAAAAATGTTACACAGTCATTTAACAAACATCAACTACTGCAACTACTTTGTACCATTAGATGGTCAGTTAGTTCACATTGCAGTACTAAATGCAGGCAGTGAAATTATCTAAAATGTTTTCACGTTTTTAATATAAATTAAAGAGATGCTGCACAAACGCAACACATCCCTCCTCTTAAATGTTAATTGCAATTTATTGGCTGTAAAGCAATAAAGTTGCAGCTGAGTGTTAAAAGTCAAACAGGAAAAAACAAGGTTTAATTAAATTTTACACTTAAATTACAATCAGCATTAATTTAACATTTCAGCACATCACATCATATGCAGACATACATACATAACGCTGACAAATTTCGTCAGCTGGTGCAAATCACTTAATCTTCTGTATTAAATTATTAAATAAATTAATGTTCAAATTCTAATTGGAGACTTCGACGGTCATAGGAATAACTAAATAAATACAAACACATTAAATCATCAAAGATCAATCACATATAATGCAGCTATAGGTACTTATTATTTAATACTTGTACAGTGTAACCAATAATTAAGCATACAATTGCGGGCAGAAGTAAAAGAAGACTAGACTATATAGAATTAAGAATACACTAGACTAAAGACTAGACTATAGACTAGACTATAGACTAGACTATAGACTAGACTATAGACTAGACTATAGACTAGACTATAGACTAGACTATAGACTAGACTATAGACTAGACTATAGACTAGACTATAGACTAGACTATAGACTAGACTATAGACTAGACTATAGACTAGACTAAAGACTAGACTATAGACTAGACTATAGACTAGACTATAGACTAGACTATAGACTAGACTATAGTCTAGACTACACACTGTGGACTATAGAATACATTATTTATTAAACATCTTCTATTACTTTGCACACTGTACGATTCAGTTAAACTTTGCACAAATATCAAAAGCCGCCGAAATATTTTTACAAATATGTATATGAATACAATAAACCTGATCTATTTATTTATTTACAAGAAGGGATTTATTTTCAATTAATTTACAATGTTCAATTTTGATGATGCGTTAAGAGTTGTTATTTACGGATTGTTATATGTATTTATGTATGAATGACACCCATGAAGCCATGTATCAAAATAATTAAACACATTAAAACGTATTATTAAGAGCAACAAAAGCAAACAAAATAATTATTCATTATGTAGAATTTTAAATTTTGTGTAGCTTTAGCAACCACATCATTTTATACAATTCAAAATGTTTGCAAAATTTTAAACACACACGCGGGATTAGTTTTGTGGAGAAATTGAAAATATTTTTTTAAAAATAATGTCAACCAGTTTAGCAATAAATAACAATGCCAAAATTAAAATGTGGAAAATTTGTTGTTTGTAAAAAAAAACTGGTGTCGTTGTTGAAAAACAAGTGATAGATGGCTGTGATGAAAATAAATTTTTAACAAATTATAAAATTTATTACTTGTAGTAATATTTTCACCTGTACCTATTTACATTTACTTACAATGAAATACTGACGTTATAAAATACATACATAAATTTATGTCGGAAGAAAACAAAAAAGGGGAAAAAAGTTATTTCGGTACTTTTCTTGCAACAAACTTTTTTGCCGATATATTCTAAATTCATATTTGAATCGAGCTCAATTCAAACACATTTTGAGATTAATTATATCTTTTCATTACTAAATCAATCTTATTTTTATCTCAAATCAACTATACAATCGAACTAAATAAAATCTTTCTAATAATAGAAAAGCCTTTAAACGCTGGTAACAAACAACTAGTAATTAGTAGGGTGTGAACCGTAATCGATTACTACAATTAAGCGGACAAGACCTTTGAAAAACAATAAATTACGTCTTACATCATATATAAAATTATTTTTTCAAACTGATAGATAATCGATAAACGAAAAAAATTGATAAAGTGATAAAATCGATTACTCAGTTTTCAAGTTATTCACATTGACATATGTGCCCCTATGTTCCCTACATCTTCTGTTCCCTACATCCGTTTAGAACGCAGATGGTACGGCCTCAGTTGTATAGAAAACAACATCACTTAGAGACAGAATCGATAGACTGAAACACGAATCCAACAAATAAGACGAGAACTTTTTCTTACTTGCTCAGCATAAACTCTGAGCGTATCCTTACAAGGAAGAAAAACTTTAAAGTATCAAGTTGTATATGATACCTTATATCGTCACCTGAAACGCGTATTGCCCTAACTATCTTCGGCTTAACTTCCAAACAACTTTCGTTTACAAACACGCAGGTGAATGGCTTCCGTTGAGTCGGCGACAGTACCTAAAGTCTTAAACGTTAGACCGAAGTACGAATCCATTAAATAAGCCGAAGACTTTGTTCATACTTACAGGGAACATACTGTGCAAAATTTGGTATAAAATAACTCATCGTTGAATTCAGTACATTCTTCCGACATACTTGTCCAACACATTCAGTCTAGGTATACACCTACATCCATTCCGTATCATCTACACACACTTGACGTCAACCCATTTTTAATGATTAGTCTCAAAGTTAATTCTCCATGGCGTATCTTGTGTAACGGCAACTGTATCGAAAACATTCCGATTTATATACTATAACGTTCATTAGTATTTTAACCAACATTATCTTCCCTCGTAAATAAAACAAAGTACTTCCAAAAGAATAACATTTAGAAACACTTCTAAAATAAAACTAAGTGAATTGTTTTCCTTCTGTGGAGGTGATCTTTTTTTTTTGACTTAAAAAGAACCGAAAAGAAATAAAATTTGTTTAAACTTAAAGGTTGATTGATAAATACGTGTAATTTATTTATGTTAATATTATTTAAGGATAAAAATTGCATCCTAAGAATGACTTCAGACGTAGTGAATTTGGAATCAAATAAAAGGGACATTCTTCCTATGACAAGCCTGTGTTA
Source organism: Lucilia cuprina (assembly GCF_022045245.1). Classification (NCBI taxonomy): domain Eukaryota; kingdom Metazoa; phylum Arthropoda; class Insecta; order Diptera; family Calliphoridae; genus Lucilia; species Lucilia cuprina. The sequence goes on from NC_060952.1 coordinate 35,837,343, forward strand.
AAATCATCACTTCCTTTGGCCTTTTTCAGTACTACCATGGAGTTAATTCTACTTCTTTTTCGCTTCTTTTGAAGTTTTTTTTTTTTTTGCTGGGTAGTTGTAATGAAAATTCCATATCTTTTTACACACTTTAATGATGGTAAAATATATGTTTCTTCCAACAGCGCAGACCATGTTGTAATAAATATAGATAAGGTGATTAATTCTATACTATAAAACTCTCAAATCAAAACTTAATACGACTTTTTGTGTTGATTTAATCAAAATAAATGAAACAATGCTGTTTAATATACAATTAAATTTTTTATTAGAGTTACGTGTATTAAACACTAACACGCACAATTTTTTTTTATAAATATTTTCTTTATTGCTGTTTGGACTATTTATATTAACAAATATAAACAAATGCTTTTCTTCAGTAACAAGAAGGTAAAACAGGAATTAAATTAAATAAAGTTAAATAAATAAAAAAGAAAACTTATAGTTTATTACGTGCCAGTTAAGACTAAATTATATTAAAGAACAGGTAGTCAAACAAGTCAAGCATTAGAATGTTGCTTGACTTGTACTACTCAATTTAGCACGCAACTTGTCAGCAGGAACATCAGGATGAGGAGAAGGAACAACAGCTCTAGAATAAATTCATTACAAACGTCTATGTTTTTTTCTCAACAACTTTACAATGCTATTGTGCGATTTGCTTATTCTCGGCACCTTTCTTTGTTTTTGATTTTTTTCCTTGAACTTTCTTCGACTGTTTCGCCAGCTGCTGCGATTGATCATCGTCATCTTCTGGTGGATTGATGCGTTTAAAGAGCACAGCATCGGCACGTGACAGACAACCTTCAATGGGTGGCTCTATGACATTGTTGGCCACCAAACCAAAATGGTCTTTCAAATTCTTCCATAAACGCTGATTCCAAGGCACTCCTAATTTATCCAATAATCTAGTGGAGAGTTGCGGCAATAGGGGCTGTAATACAATGCCACACAGACGTAAAGTATCCATTGTCATTGCCATAATAGTTTCAAGCCTTAAGGCATTCTCATCACACTGAGGCAGCGGTATTTTAATTCTTTTTGCATCGTCGGTGATGGTTTTCAATTTCAATTCCCATGGACGTGAGGTTTCGAAGAAACTATTAGCTGCATGTAATGTTGACATAACACAATCTGCGACCATATAAAAATTTCTATCATTATAATGCTGAGTGCACTTAGCTGCATGCCGTAAATTGTAATAGAGCAACATCGGTAAAGAAGTACGACAAAAAGTCGTCCACGTCCACCACGTCATTAAATTGTGGCCACAATGTTATTAGATAAATGTTGGTGTGGCCATACAAAATGAGGGTGGGTTACACATAAAAGAATATAAAGAAAAAAAGGCAAAATTGTTTTAGTAAGTTAATAGATTAGAAAACAGTTTCAGTTTTCTTCCTTCCAGCTTTCTTCTACTATTTAAGTTCTAGTGTGAGTTTGTGATGTTAAGCAAAGGAATTTCCTTAATTATTATTAAGTTTTACAAGCAGTGAGAAAACTAAAATGTTAGGAGATTGTATTAGTACGAAAATGAAAAGTGGAATAGCAGCTTGATTATAAAATATTGCAAATTCCTTGAACAACATCACTTGAAGCAAAGCAGTGATATATAAAAACAGCTTGTGATTATCATGATAATGATGTATAAGAAGGCAAAAGGATAGTAAGGATGTATATAGCTGGTGAATGAGTGAGTGATGTGGCTGTTGATGCAGATGAGAAAAAAAAATATTTGTTTGGTTAGTTGCATGCAATAACAATTACAACAGCAGGAACAACAAAATAATGGTTATAATAAAACAATAATGTTGCTCTAGTGGTGATAGTTGCTAGTAGTGGTTTATGCAATTATGGCAAAAAGGATATTTATTGTTGCTTAAGCTGCTTAAGTGTAGTAGCAATTGTTGGAGTTGCAGTGTTGGTGTTAGTGGTTAGTTGTTATATAATAGCGTATAAAATAGTAGTACTGGCATTAACAACATAAAGATTTTGCTTTAGTACTGGTTATTATAAATTATTTTATTACATAAAGTTTTATTTTTATTTAATCTTATTACAAACTAAAGTACAAATAATATAAAGCAGATTTTTTTTTTACACAACAATTATTTACACAACATCAAAGCATACTTAAGTTAATGTTTTAAATATATTTTTAAATGAAATTAATACAAAATAAAAAATATACAAAGCATTTTATCAGACAAAAGATAAAAACTTTATGAAAAAATTAACAAAATTAAAAAAAAAATATATAAAAATAAAATACTAACGATAAATATATAATACATGAATTACACATAAATAAAATATTTCTCTTTATACCAGGATTAAGAGTTTTATTCTTTATTACACAGTTAGTTACAACCAACATTTAATGCTATTTATGTAAGTACTTATTTAAGTAGTTATTTGTAAGCGAGCGTAATAAAAACTTGTCTCTAACACGATGTTAGCAGATTAAGCAGTGAAATGCGTGTTTATAGCCTTTTACTTTTAAACGTCAGTTTAAAAGTGCGATATGACTGAATTTAGGCAATAATCAAATACACGTCGAAGTTCAAAACCCAGGTATAGTAGATTCATGTGGTATAACATTTTACATATACATATATATATATATATTCTTTAATTACCAATATCGCCAATATATAACACCCTATTTATGTAAGTACTTATTTAAGTAGTTATTTGTAAGCGAGCATAATAAAAACTTGCCTCTAACACGATGATTGTGTTAAAACAATAAATTAAAATTCTATTAATTAAGCAATGAAATACATGCCTTTAGCCCTTTAACTCATTACTTTTAAATGTCAGTTTAAAAGTTCGATATGACTGAATTTAGGCAATAATCAAACACACGTCGAACTTACGTTCAAAGTCCAGATAGTTGGTCCATGTGGTATAACATTTTACATAAATATATTCTTCTTTTATATCCCATATCGCCAATATATAACACCCTATTTATGTAAGTACTTATTTAAGTAGTTATTTGTAAGTGAGCGTAATAAAAACTTCCCTCTAAAACAATGATAATGTTAAAACAATAAATTAAAATTCTATTAATTACGCAGTGAAATGCGGGTTTAAAGCCTTTTAACTCATTACTTTTAAATGTCAGTTTGAAATCTCAATATAACTGAATTTATTCAATATTAACTTACCCTTTGAACTTACGTTCAAAACCCACATAGAAGACCCATGTGGTACAACATTTTTCATAAATATTCTTCCTTTATTTACTCTTATTGCCAATAGAAGTGAAATTTTTGTTCCTTAGAAATTTCCATGTATCTTGAAGGCAAAATTGCTATCGTGAACTTGCTACGATTTACAATAGTTGATATTGTATAAAACAGCTGTTCAATGTTTACAAAATTCGATCAAAATATTTCAAAATTTCTTGTCCAAAATGTTAGTAAACGAATAAAAATGAAAAGGGAACATATTTTACGTGAAATGTTGATTGGCGATAGAGGTTATTGTCCTTTATTCAAATGAAATAAATCTGCCCAAATGAAAATCATATTGAGCCTAAGACACAGGCAATGCCATGCATAAAGTCATCGGAAAGTATGCTTCAATCTTTAACTTCAAATAGTTAGGGTCTTACTATCATATAGAATCAAATCATATCGTTGAGTGTTTGATATTTATGAATTTATGTCACTGTGAACGAGTCGATTATAAGATCAAGAGAAATTTAACGCATTTTTAATGGACCAGTACAGTACTTTAGCATAAGACACAGATATGTGCGATTTATTGATCGAATCTGAGTTTTTTTTACTAGACAAAGCTCTTTATAACACTATAAAATTGTCAAAATACAAAACATATAGAGACTTGGAAACAGGCTTTATCACACGCATAAAGTCATCGGAAAGTATGCTTTTATCTTTTGGCGGAAATATTTGTAACTTCAAATTCTTCGGGTCTTACTATCACATAGATTCAAAACCTGTTGTAGGCTGTTTGAAATCTTTGAATATATGTTATTTTGGACGGACCGATTGTAAGACCAGGAGTAATACCAATAATATCTTAGTCCTAAGTCACAGATATTGTTTGCCAGACAAAGCTCTTTATAGCGCTGTCAAATTGTCCCAAGTTATTGCCGCTTAATAAAGTCAATTTAAAAATTCAAACGGGATAATTTAATGATCACTGTAGTCTTAGTACAGTTCGCCTACGACAAGGCTTTGTAGTTTATTTGTTTTACAAGCAAAAACTTGGTGATGACTTGTACTTCATTGACTTCTACATCTGCATTACTTAAAAAGAGACTAGCAATAAGTCCAAAATAATATATTATGTAAGTACTTACTTTGTAAGCTTGACATATACTTTCCGAACTTTGCTTTTAAAACAAACAAAAGAAAACGACTTACTTTCCTATAAGCAGACGATAGTGGTAAGTACTAACCTAACTACCGATTTGTAAGTGAGCGTGGTAAGTATTTGCTTCCAAAGTCAATCTCGTTTATGAATCTCTCTATTATCGTCTTGTAGAATAAGGTTTCTTGGATACATTTCGCTGACACCAAACTATATTTTTAATTACTTAGCGAATAGGATTGTGAAAAAAAAAAACATTTTGTTCTTCGTTACACTATAAAGGACTTCGACTGGTCCAAAACCAATTCAAATTCATGAAAAAGACATTCTCCATATAACAATGTTCTGTCCTAGGTAAGGACCACGTAATCCACTCATGCATTACATCGGAGTTATACCAAAACTACTCCCTTGTTTAAATTATGGAATTACATGTTCCGGAAAATGGTCCCATGTAATGCAGGCTATGAACCATGTTATTAAATAACATGTTATTATAAAACAAGTAAGAATGCTATATTCGGCTGTGCCGAATTTTATATACCCTTCACCATTTTTTCCCGACTACATTACACCAAAAGCAAAACAAAATGAACAATAACAACGCTAAACGAAATAAAAAACAAAATACACAAGCCATCTTAACCAACCGAAAATGGTCCCATGTAATGCAGGCTATGAACCATGTTATTAAATGTTATTATAAAACAAGTAAGAATGCTATATTCGGCTGTGCCGAATTTTATATACCCTTCACCATTTTTTCCCGACTACATTACACCAAAAGCAAAACAAAATGAACAATAACAACGCTAAACGAAATAAAAAACAAAATACACAAGCCATCTTAACCAACCGACATCTAAACATACATACCGAAAAACACAGAAAAACAAAATCAAAATAAACAACGAAATGACGCCAACAGCATCCAAACATACAAAAAAATACACAGCTGAATAAAACCAAATACATCTACACACACGTGTACAACCGACCGATTTTGCTGATTTTAAATAGCGATCTTCTCGAAAGCATGTCTAACAGAATTATGAAAGATTCAGATCTTGCCGATATCTGGGGTCCTCTAAAAAACTGATTTCAACAGACGGACAGACAGACAGACAGACAGACAGACAGACAGACAGACAGACAGACATACAGACATACAGACAGACAGACGGACAAGGCTTAATCGACTCCGCTATCTAAAGGGATCCAGAATATATATACTTTATAGGGTCGGAAAATTATATTATAGAAATTACAAACGGAATGACAAACTTATATATACCCTTCTCACGAAGGTGAAGGGTATAATAAATATGATCTATGCCTTCAGTACATGGGACTACTAAACGAATCATGTACCCCAATAATGTTTACAGAAGGGTAGTTTTTTGATTACTTTAATGGATAATGTACTCCAATAAAGTTTGCAGTGTTAGCTTTTCTTAGTAGATTATTCTGTGGTCTACCTAATTGTTCCTTCAAGTCCATAATACGCCAGACTATACTAATATTCTCTATAGTTCAGTATATTTTAGTTTTAGGATCAGTTGAATTTAAGATTCCTTCTCAACCTCCGGTAATCGCTTAAGCGGTAGATATTCTGCCTTTAAAACTAACTTTTGTATGCAAACTGTCACTTTATCATTACGATTAATTGTAATAAGACATTGAGAAAATGAGGGTAAGTATTGCTAGAGAATTTGTCAATATTAAATCCATCTGTAATAACATAACTAGGAATGCTCATCGTGATTTTTCAAACAACATATAATAATAGCATTTATGTAATCCCGTTACCAAAAAAGATATAGCTTATATAGCCTTTCTAAACAATTCCGTATAAATCTTAAATACATTAAATTAAATTTATAACATTCTCAACCAAAACTATTAAAACAGTAACTAGGAATAAAGTATAAAATGATAAATATTTAAAAAAAAACAAACAAAAAAATGAAAAAAATCAAAAGAATAAATAAAATATGAATACAATTTAAAGCTTTATAAGGATATAAAAGGACTCAAACAAGAAAACAAATACTTAAGATAAATTTATACAGTTAGTGTCCAACAATATAAACATTCATGCCAACACAAGTCATTCACACTTCTAACCTTAAATACAAATAAAAAAAAATTAGATTTAATACAAAAAGCCACTTACCATCTAGTTGTTCTAACGAATCCCACAGATGTCGTGCACTATCCGTCTTTAGAATATCGCGCAATTGTGCTGTATGAACACGAGGATAAATTTGTCGTGGATTCAGAGATTTAGCACAAACGCGTGATAGAAGATTACCCAGAGTATCGGCAAGTTCAGCATTTAATATACGCATCGCTTTAATGCTGCTATAATCTGCAAAGAAAAATAATAAGAGAAATGCAAAAAAAAGAAAATAGAATTAGTTAAATAAAGAGAGGGATTCGAATAAGAAGTAGAGAATGAATGAAAAATAAAAGTGTACAAAAGATTTAAATTGTGCTATTGGAAATTATGCTCGAGGTCATATTTACTTGATATTGAATTAAAACTTTCATATTTTTATGTTTAAGGCATTCTGTATATTTAAGAATGCGTTACATTCTCTTTAAAGGTAAAAGTATTACATTCGGTTTTGTCAAATCAAGTCCGTCATCAGAAGATCTTCATCGAAAATTTTAACTTGTTAATTTAAAATTTGTATCTTCTGCATTTCCTCTTCAGTTCCACACATCTATTATAATAAATGTTCTTCCCCTACTTCAGCGAAATGATTTTCCATGCCTGAATCAACATTGATATGGTTGGAACTAGACTATTACCTTGTCCTAAACCTTGTTTGGAATTAAATGTTTTCGCAAAGACTTTTAAACCTTATTTATATATGTGGCAGGCTTACGGGGTTAAGACTGCATTTTCAATTACATTTAAAGTAATTCTAATTAAAAATTTGCAAATTGCAATTACTTTTAATTGCAATTAAATAATGTCCAATTAGAATTACTTGTAATTATGAATTTTGTTCCTAGTAATTACATACATATAATTTGTAATTAGTGATACCTAAATGTAATTAGTAACTTTAATTACAATTACTTGTAATTTTAATTGGTTTTTATTCAGTTACACATTACAAGTAATCGTAATTGAAAAAACTTTAATTACAAGTAATTGTAATTTGTTATTCCTCAATTACACATTACAAGTAATTGTAATTGATCCTGTAATGAATTACTTTGTATAAACATTCCCACCATGCCAAGTTTGCGAATATTTATTCGGTGGTCGGGTTTTTAGGGCTTAAGCCATATAGATATGATCCGATTATTTCGTTGGCTTCCTAGATTTGACAAAATTTTGTATGCGATAGGAATGAGACCTATTCTGAGACCTCTGAAGCATACGGCCTTGTTTCACTTTTTATAAACAGAACACAACATGTTGTAGTTCCCATCAAACAGTAAAGACAGTTTCTTTTTTAACTTTTCATGCACAGGACACATTAGTGGTTCCATTCTTCGGGCTTCGTTCATAAAACGATCAGGCAGAGAGACAGATTTTACTTAAAAAAATGTAATAAGGACTCAGAAAAAATATACTTTTGTGAGATTATTAACACTATTTAAATGTACATCTTACAGACGGGAAGAACTGTCTCTTAATCAAGGACTTTACGAAACCTGACATCACAAATATGAACCAATCATATTAGATACTTGTATCCAGTTTCGAGATCTCAAATCTAAACTTATTTAATTCTATAGAGAAAAATCCTTCTTTATGTTTAATATTATTCATTCATCATCAATTTCATTCAATACAATTAAATATATATTTACACCCCATTAACATGTTAAATTTTAATCAAAGTTCTCTATCCCTCGTAATTGTTTACATTTGCACAATTGCTGGCAATTTTTTTTCAATTTTAGAATTTGAAATTTTAGCAATATAATGAATTTAATTCGCAATATATTTTTACCTTTTTCCTAGTTTTAAATATATTTTTTCAACAATTTGTGATGACTCATTTTTCAATTAAAATTTGCACCTTTTAACCGGTGCTACACATTCTGTTGTGTTTTTGTGTTAGTGTGGGCTTTTTAACTGAAAAAGGTATTAAAGCAACAACAAATATCCTCACGTAATATGCTTTTAACCAATTTCAACATTTTAGCTAAATCAGCAAAGTTAATAATTTCAATCAAAGTGGCCAAGAGAAATTTTGCTAACATAAACAACCATTAAGCCTTGGCAACAAATACCTACATATAAACACTTTAACTACTACTATAGTTAGGGATGTGGGAGTATTAAAAGGCTGTAACAGTAAAATGCCAAAAGGAAATTAAATAAAAATTTGTTTATAAAATATGTTGCAAAATTGAAGACTACCACTTAAATCAGTCATACAAATTATATAATTTAAGTTTGAAAGGATTTTACAATGATAAATTCTTAGCATAAGTTAATTTGTATAGTCTTGACAAACTGGCCAAAGGTAAGTAAACGATTTTTTTTAATCACCAACACAATAGAATATTTGTTTTAACAATTGTTATAAACGCATTTGGAAAAAAATATAAAACATCACAACAATAGAATAAAGTAACAAAATACTGCACAAAAAATAAAACATAAAAAGCTTAAAATCATCCATACTCAAAAACCACACGCCTACATACCAAAAAAGAAAATAACTATAGAACACAAGAGGCCTAAAGTTTTAAATCAAAAATATTCAAACAATAAACGTCAGAGAAAGAAAAATAAAAAAGGAAAAAAAAACAAAAAAAAAGAGATTTTTACACACTAACGCCTTTGTTGTTGTGGTCCAAATGCAGCACAAAGAAATATAGGTGTTATTTTGAAATATAAAAGTTTTCACTTTTTTGTGTTTCTCTATTTTACCAACAAAGAACAATAGAATTTAAAAACAAAGTTAATGTATTATGGAAATGAAACAAATACAACACGTTGTATATAAATAATAATATACAGAAATGTTAATAAAATTTTTGAAATACAATTAAAAAAGTAAACTTGAAAATTTTAAAGATAAATAAATAAATAAATTTATTGAAAATTAACTTCAACATGAAAATTATATAAAATTATATTAGGATTTTATGTCTAAAATTGATATCATAAAGAAACGTAGTTTTATCGGTAGATAACAAATTGATCTACTTTAATGCAAATGAGTTTTTCATGATAGAAGCTCGAGAACACTAAACACTATGACGTGAAACGCTTAGTCGGTACCTAACTCTAAGAGTTGCAAAAATCGGATTTAAAAATATTGAAAAAAATATTACATATAAATTTATATTTTAAAAGATTTCTTTAAATAATGACCACTTAACCTACCACTTGTAGTGGCCCCTAGCCACCTGACTACCCAGATGACCAACTATTTTAACATGGGCTAGTCCTACGAGAAAGTCAATCGTCACTCTACACCCTGTAACATTTCTAGCTATTAAACTGGCGGTACTTTTCTTGCTATAAAACTAGGACATAGACGTGTTCTAGGATAGTGAAGATTTACTTTTATTATTGACGAATAGTCCAAACATGCGAACTGGAGCCAACAGGTGGTAAGATTTTAATGAAAATAAAGTTTAAAAGGTGTCTACTCTCTAGAATAATGTGGGACATCAATGTGACGATTGACCCGAAAGATATAAATTTGAGTCAACCAGATGGTGACATATTAGTAAAAAGTAATCATTTCTTCAAAAGTTAGCCATCTTTTGAAGAAACTACAAAAAACAACTTTTAAGAGTATAATCTCTAATTTACTTGAGGACAGTAAGGAGACGACTGTCTCCGCTCCCGCTTACTAAGAGGACATTAAAGTGACGACTGTCTTCATTCTCGATTACAAAGGGTACATTCGTGACGAATGACCCAAAACATACGAATTACAATCATCCAGGTGGTTAACTATTAATGGAAATTACTTTCTTTTTCGTATGCATTGACTCTTTGTCGAACTGATGGGTACAGAGAGAGTAAGATTCTTACATATGTGTTGGAGTTACACAGAACTCGTCTGTGAGAAGAGCGTAACGTTATTGTTGTAAAAGAATGACAGAGTTTCACTTCTTAGTGTTTTAAGCTGTATAACTAGATTCAGAGCAGAGTTGTAAATGAATAATTTATTTTTGATTTTAAGTTGCTAAATTTTGAATTAATACCTTTCACAAAAATGAGAATTGAACTAAATTTGAATCAATTAAAATGAATTTGGTAAAAATGAATTGCAATTCAATTCCAATTCAAAGAAATTTGTCAAATGAATTGCAATTCGTTTCTAATTTAAATGATTTTTTAAATGTACATTTATTTAAATTTTCAAAATGTTAATATTAAAAATTTAAACCACATCTTTTTAATGGGAATAGATTTCTTAAATTCCAGCTGACTTGCAACATATTTATTGCTAGTAAGTCATAGTCATGTGCTCAGTGGATAAGCTTTACTGTTACTCACTATTGTTGTAATAATTTTTTTGTAATCCAAAATTCATAAGATAAATCGAAATATACAAACAATTTCATTTTATTGATTACATTAAAAAATGCAATTAATCAAGAGAAAAAAAACTGAATTGGAATGGATAGTTCACAATGAAAGGAATTTTATTAATTATTTAAAATAAAAACAAACTTTTATGTTGACGACAACATTTAAAACAATTTGTAGTGGTCTTGCCGTTAAAATTGTTGATTTTGTTTAACATTCAGTGAAATCATTGCAAAGGATAACTAACTGACTATGTAACTAAATATATAACAAACAATATAACTATGTAACTTAACTAATTTAACTAACTAACTAATTAACTAACTAACTAACTATTTAACTAACTAACTTACTAACTAACAAACACTAATTGTGTGTAAGTAGATTTTGACATTTTAGGCACTTGGCTGTTAATCTAAGTTTTTGCTCGGAAGGTTTGTAAAAGGGATATAGAATAATTTCATTGAGTGAATAAAATCTGTTGAATTATGTTAAATTTGTTTGTCTTAAATTTTTACTTATAACTTTTCCGTTGTGAACCAAGTTCGCTTATTTTCAATACTGAACTACTTAGGACAATAGTAAATATTTTGGGTGAATATAACATATTTATTTTATTAAAACATCCTGACAGACGTAGCAGAATCCATTCATATGAATATTTATGGTGTTACCCACAGAAGGACAAACTTACCTAAGTAAATATATGTCCTCTATTACCATTAACGGTGGTAGAAGTTATAACAATTTACCATGTTCGTTATATTAGTTGAAATGTTTCAGTGCTTCAATATAGATTCTATTTCTTACCATCTATGACATTTAACTCTGATTGAATTTGTTTGTATACATATGCTTCAGGCAATTTGTAATATACAAACTGTCGTATATTTCTTGTTTGTATGTACTTTAAGTAAGGTAGAGAGACATTACGTTTTGAAAACAAATTCAAATTTACAAAGTCTTTTTAAGCTGACAGTAATATTTAGAACTTTGAATTTTGCACATACGTACACTGTGTACATGTACTTGCATGTATGCTAGTTCGTTGACATATTGTAGAATTTAAACTGAAACAGTATATTTATGCCCAAAAAAAGTAGTTTGATTTCGTAAGATGTATTTTGATAGAGCTTGCCTTGTATTTGGAGAAGATTGACAGGTATGTCGTCTTCACAATAATTGTAAATGAATAAGTAATTATTAGCAAACATTTTTTAGTTCTTTAATAGTTAGTTATGAAGCAAATTTTTACACTCCATAAAAAAAGGTGTGTGGTATATTGATCCGTTTATAACACATCGAAATACTGATTATAGACACACAAAAGTATATATGAATATGTTGGGACCTTATTAAATTCTAGCCATGTCTGTCCGTCCATCTGTCTGTTGAAAGCAAGGTTTATTTGGTTTAAAACGGGTAATATCGGTCCACGTTTTCGTACAGTCACCTTTCAAGTGCCACAAAAAATAGTTTTAAAAAAATAAAACAAGACTAAAGTATTTGGTTTTCTGTTACTGACAAAACAATGGAAACTTTGGTGTTATATTAACAAAATTGGTCAGAACTTGTCAGAAACTCAGAAAAAATCATTTAAATTAGAAACGAATTGCAATTCATTTGACAAATTTCTTTGAATTGGAATTGAATTGCAATTCATTTTTACCAAATTCATTTTAATTGATTCAAATTTCGTTCAATTCTCATTTTTGTGAAAGGAATTAATTCAAAATTTAGCAACTTAAAATCAAAAATAAATTATTCATTCACAGCTCTGCTCTGAATCTACACGCAGAGAAAAAATATGGTTTGGCATGGTTAGGAAAACTATTCTATGTTTTTTGTAACAATAATTTGTTGTCATAACCAAACAACTGTTATTTTTATTGAACTTCATTAATATTTTAGTTACTGAAATCATTTATATGTTTATGACAATTATAAATTTGAGAATGATTCTCTGAAAAATAATTATTTTTACAACAAATAAATAATGATAATTATGTAAACATATTATATTCTTTAGAATCATTTAAACTATCAAATAATCATTAAGTGGTAGGATTTTACATGTTTACGCATATAATGTTTAAGATATAAGTAAAATATGTTTACTATTAAAAATATTTTGGTATCGCCATTTTTATATCAGTTGTATGGTTTATCCGTACTAGATCGGATTAAATAAATTGTTAATCAAATGCAGTGTTAAAATAATTGTGAAAAATAAATACTATCTAAAAATATAATAGGGTACATTGGGAATATCAGTGCTTGGAAGTTTTGTGTTTGTTTAAAAGAAAATTAAAAAATAATTACATTTTACGCCGAGCACATAAGATTAACCATATTATGTTTAATATGTAACCATAATATGGTTACATGAAGACATGTGACTACTTGTAACCATAATATGGTTACTTGAAACAATAATATGATTACTTGAAGCCATTATATGTTTACATGAAACCATAATGTGGTTGCTTGAAACTACAATTTTATACTACAACATCACATTATCACTATAGTATCACTAATAGTTAACCACCTAGATGATTGTAATTCGTATGTTTTGGGTCATTCGTCACGAATGTACCCCTTTGTAATCGAGAATGAAGACAGTCGTCACTTTAGTGTCCTCTTTGTAAGCGGGAGCGGAAACAGTCGTCTCCTTACTGTCCTCAAGTAAATTAGAGATTATACTCTTAAAAGTTGTTTTTGTAGTTATTTTATCCATCTTTCGAAGAAATGATTGTTACTTTCTACTAATATGTCACCATCTGGTTGACTCAAATTTATATCTTTCGGGTCAATCGTCACATTGATGTCCCACATTATTCTAGAGAGTAGACACCTTTTAAACTTTATTTCCATTAATATCTTACCACCTGTTGGCTCCAATTCGCATGTTTGGGGCCATTCATCAAGAATAAAAGTAAATCGTCACACGTCTATGTCCTAGTTTTATAGCAAGAAAAGTACCGCCAGTTTAATAGCTAGAAATGTTACAGGGTGTAGAGTGACGATTGACTTTCTCGTAGGACTAGCCCATGTTAAAATGGTTGGTCACCTAGGTAGTCAGTTGGCTAGGGGCCACCACAAGTGGTAGGTTAAGTGGTCAGTTCGGGACTGTCCCGTCGAACTGCTGGTTTATTTAGGCTGTTATAACTACCATGCACAAACATTGAAAACTAAAATAAGAGTTTGAAATACAAATAAAATTTACTTATACATTTGCAATTCAAACATAGTGATGACGATGGAGGTAAGTACTCACCACATTTGCTTACTAATATGGAGCTAGGTAAGTACTTACTACTACAAGTAAGTTTTGATAGTGCGGGTAAACCAACTAAATAACTAAGTAAGTAACTAACTAACCAAATAACTATGTAACTAACTAACTAACGAGCAAACTAACTAACTAACCATTCAACCATTTTCAATAGACTTCATCCCTGCTAACATATTTTACAAAATGCGGGTGCGTCCAGACAGACGTAAATGTCTTAATCGATTCCCGGCCAGTAATTCGAAAATAAGAACTTTCCGAAAATAAGAACTTTCCGACCGAGTTTCCGGTTTCAGTATTTTAATACCCTAATCAAACAACTATTTACCCAACCGCACAGTCACAGCAAATAAAATTAAAAATAAACCTTTTGAGAGAAAGCTTATATATAAAAAAATTTCCATATCCAATTTCATTATAAACCCTTAACTAGAAAAGTTTACAAATCAACAAATTACTGTTTGACTCTTTACAATTACAATTGGTGGCTTAAGTGCAACACATAAACAAGAAAAAAATGTAAATAAATTCGAATATAATGAAAATTTTGTAACGGACTTACCTTTTAGTAAACGTTAGAAAACTACAACAACATGGTAGAGAGTGAGTGCTGCAATTAGAGCATTTATTTTCAAATTGAATAATATGATGAGGGAAAAAAACATAAAATTATGTTTTAGTAATTTTTATGTAATTAATGTTGATGACGATTTTTCACTGGTTTGGTAAAATTTTTAATTTTTTCTCATTTTAAACAAAATTTTAAATTTATTTTGTTTTAGCTTTTTTAAATAACTTTATCTTTTATAGAGAAAAATATTTGTCAATGTAAAAGCGACAATTGTATTGTTATTATTGCTGTTAGTGGTGTGAGTGCACTGATACTGTTTGTTGATTTTAGATTTCCGTTTCCGCTTGTTTTGCTTTACAATTTAGACGTTGTTTTGTGTTTCGCTGATAACATGAACAACAAAAAACACTTTAAATCTATTTTTGTTGTTAAAAAAATATTTATTGTTGTTATTTTTTTTTTAAGCAGCAATGTGTTTCTTTTTATCACTTTTAAATTTTGCTGCTTTTACTTTGGTTAACAGTTTTCAGCTTTTAATTTATGACTTTTGCTCAAATAGTTGTATATTTTGTATTTCTTGCTGTGTTTTAATTAAGAACTAGATTTTTTTTATATATTTTTTAAATGTTTAATTTGATGATTTTCATTATCAATTTGTTTATTAAAATTTATCTTTTTTGTTTTTTTTTTGCTTGATTGAAAATTTAAATATCAATAAATATTTAAGTAAATTTGGGTTTTCAATAATTTAGTTAAATTTTATTTATTTTATTTGTTTTGTTTTAGTATTTATTTGATTGCTGGCAAACAGTTTGTTGATTTTTATTGATGTTTTTATTTAGTCATCCTTCAATTAAAAATCGTTTATACAGTTTTGTTGTGTAAAAACACTTTTGTTTGTAATTTTTTACAACTTTAGTTAATTAAGAAATTTTATTTGATCTGTAATAAAACAAAGAGGAGTAATAATAATGGTTTTATATTTAATTATTCACAACAAATAAAAAGTCAATATTAAATCTATATGTTTATTTTTAAGGTTGACAAGTTTACATACTGTACAATGGGGGCAGAACAGATTTTTATATTCTTCATCTTCGTAAGAAGGTTAAATATGTATGTTTTTCTGTCCGTTTGTGAAGTCGTTTAACTTCTATCCGTCTATATGTGTTTTTGTCTGTCCATCTGCAGAATCCAAATCTTCAATAATTCGTATAACTAATAAAAAAACTAAACTAATTGATTAAAAACCTACTTTCAGAAGCGCACAGTGGGACAGATTTTTTTTTTAATTAATCTGTCATTTTTTAACTGCTAGTTCATATAGGAAAACATATGACATGGTCGTAGTCAAGGATGTTTAAAATTGAGTCCCATAAAACTAAGTTTGTCTTCAAAACTCTACGACGGAACCTCCCTCCTTAATGAAAGACCCCATATCGGGAAAAAGTGGTGATAGCACTATCTCTAGTCTGCATTATTTAGTTCTCTATCTCAAGACCGAAAATATAAACTGGTGATGTCAATCATCACTTCTCGACATTTTTTTGAATGTTTTGGAATGGGGTGAAATCGGAGAACCACATAATCTGGAACTACGGGTGCCCAGTTGCCGCAGGACTACGCCATCAGTCAATTGGTTTGAAGTTCCATCTGGATCCACGTAGTGGCTATGGTTTAAAACCAAAATTTCGCGGGATGAATGAGTTGCAGTTAAAAGACTAATGTACTGTAAAGTCTATATTTCGGGATAAGTTTGGTGCTATTGCCGGTGATAACAGATACCGCTGAGAGGAGTGACTGTGAGACTAAGCGTTGGAACTGAGTTAGTGTTAAATGTATATAGTACAGGATGAATGAAAGGGTATACGGGTCTTAGCACCCCATACACCTAGAATGACTTTGGCGGATGTTGTTCTCTATATATGTGTCGGGTGAATGCGAAGTGTACTGGGTTTAAAGATGATGGATAAAAAATACTTATTCAAGTGATACCATTGAATTTTTCTTCCTGGTTCAAATATATTTTGAAAAAACTCTGTTCATACAACAATCTCTTCTGTGTAAGAACCAAGACTTTGACTTATTTGGTGAATTCGTTCTTCGGTCAACAGGTTACATAACTAGGTGCTGTTGCCAACTCAACAGAGACCATCCAATCTGCGTGGTTGTAAACGAAAGTAATATTTTTGCATCTCGAAAATTAAGCAACAGGGCAGCAATGTTCAGAGATTAGATAGCTCAAACACTAGAGCAATTTGAATCAATTAAAATGAATTTGGTAAAAATGAATTGCAATTCAATTCCAATTCAAAGAAATTTGTCAAATGAATTGCAATTCGTTTCTAATTTAAATGATTTTGTCAAATGAATTGCAATTCATTTCCAATTCAAATAAATTTGTCAAATGAATTGCAATTCGTTTCTAATTCAAATGAATTTGTCAAATGAATTGCAATTCATTTGAATGGAGTATATTTTGAATTAATTCAAATGAATTAGAAAAAGGAATTGGCGATTCAAATAAAAGAAGTGAAAAATGAGTTGAAATTAATCAAAATCAAAATCAGATAATCAGAACATAATAATCGTTTTCCCATTTTCGCGTTTTTTTTTTTGGTGAAACAGAATATGTAAGATCCATCGACATCATCATTTGAGAAATCACTCGATGAAGACATCGTTAAATAAAACAATAT
The DNA here is from genome assembly GCF_022045245.1 of Lucilia cuprina. Lineage (NCBI taxonomy): Eukaryota > Metazoa > Arthropoda > Insecta > Diptera > Calliphoridae > Lucilia > Lucilia cuprina. The sequence continues at coordinate 35,854,820 of NC_060952.1, forward strand.
TGACTTTTTGATCACTCGTAAGAAACTTTGATCCTACAAAATCAATTCATATTCCAATCAAACTCATTCAAATGAGTTGGAAATTAATCGCCAATTCCTTTTTTTAATTCATTTGAATTAATGCAAAATCAATTCAATTCAAATGAATTGCAATTTATTTGACAAATTCATTTGAATTGGAAACGAATTGCAATTCATTTGAATTGGAAATGAATTTCGTTCAATTCATTTTTTATATAAAACGAGCTAATTCAAAATTTTATAATTCAATTATGAAATAATTCACGAATTAATTCAAAAATTAATGATTCATTTACAGCTGTAAAATGTAATACATATTTTTAACGATTTTATTTAGATTCATGATCCTCAAATAATTTAGTACACCTAGAATTTTTTTGTGGCATTACTGGAGTACTTGGTAGATGCTTTATATAATTAGACTGATTCTCTAGATAATTGGCTACAAATCACATAAAAAAATTAAATAATGTTATTGATAACGACCACTTATTACCGGGTAATGCAATAAATAACTGCATAAATCTAGATTACTCATTATCAAACTTTGAAGATGTTTTGTTGGAAGGTTAAATGTAAAAAATACTTTTGCTGTGTAGCAAGAGCAGTTTTTAATACAAGTCCATCGATATTCATTCCCTATTTGTTAATAATCAACGTTTTAAACAAAACTTTTAAAAAGTTTCTTTAAAATATTGTTTTTTTTTCAACATTGTCCTCCTAAAGAACATAAACAATTTTTGCAACATATTTCTTCACACATACTTCACAAGTCTTTAGAAGATTTAGTTTTTTTCATAACAAAACTACATCATATTCAACTTATAAAAAAGCTATACCAGATTTCAAATCCCATTCCAACTGAATAAGAACAACAAGTTGTTGTCTTTAGGCAACAAACAAAAAAACGAAAGAAAATCACATTAAACACCAACAAAAATTCCCCAACAGAACTTAAGTTTTTCTTGTAACTTTTACTTTTTGTTATTTTGTTTTCAGTTCTTTCAACAAACGATTCATTTACTTGTGTCACTAACTGCACTTTTATGCCAAGATACAGTAAACACATAGTGACATATTACGAAACCCAGCAGTTTTACTTAGTGTACCTTTTTGGCAAGATTTGTTCCAAGAACAAAAACTTAATTTTTTTCATTTAAAAATTGATTTCGGGATTTTTATTATTTTTTCAAATAAGTTAAAGAGTTTCTTATCGTGCTTTCAACCCCAATTTTTAAATAAATTCACTGTAATGTATTGATGGTGGGGAAGCTAGTTCCTATGCGCATTTCACCGGTTGCTTAAGCCAAATTTTTTTCAGTTTTATATTTCAGATCCAGAATCAGTTATCTGAGTTTTTCCTAGGACAAGCACATGTTAAAACAAGTAAGAAATTATAGTCGGCCGAGGCCGACCATATAATACCCTACACCTTTTACAAATATGTGATTTAGTTGCCATAATAAAGCATTTAAATTGAATTATACCTTGCCCCAGATATACATACTTAAGGCGTTTATTGTTGAATAAAATTGTGGACATTTAAGTGAAATTTTGTTGGGGGCTTTTCGTGGGGTCTAGGTCATATGAGGACCTATTATTATGGAATTCGTGAGGGTCATCAAGTCTAGTATAGAACTTAGAACTTGCAGCATTTTGTCCAGATATGAGTATATTAAACATAATTATGAACTTAAAAGCCCACTCAGCGGGTTCAGTTGTATGGGGGCTAGGTGAAATAATGGACCGATGTAAACCATTTTCAACAGGCTTCGTCTACGGTATCATAGACGTTCATGTGCCAAATTTTATTGAATTATCTTCAAAATTGCTACCTGTAGTTTGATTAAAAAATTTAAAAGCCCTATTCGGGGGTTCAGTTGTATGGGGGCCGGGTGAAATAATGGACCGATGTTAGTCATTTTCGTAGATGAACTACGGTACCATAAAAGATCATGTGCCAAATTTTATTATTTATCTCCAAAATTGCGACCTGTAGTTGGATTACAAAGTTTACAAGCCCTACTGGGAAGTTCAGTTGTATGAGGGCTAGGTGAAATAATGGACCGATCATAACCATTTTCAATAGGCTTCGTCCCTGGGACAACAGAAGATCATGTACCAAATCTTCAAAACTGCGACCTGTAGTTTGATGACGGACATAGTTAAATCGACTCAGAAAATGATTCTGAACCGATTGGTATACTATTTTAACATGGGCTAGTCCTACGAGAAAGTCAATCGTCACTCTACACCCTGTAACATTTCTAGCTATTAAACTGGCGGTACTTTTCTTGCTATAAAACTAGGACATAGACGTGTGACGATTTACTTTTATTCTTGATGAATGGCCCCAAACATGCGAATTGGAGCCAACAGGTGGTAAGATATTAATGGAAATAAAGTTTAAAAGGTGTCTACTCTCTAGAATAATGTGGGACATCAATGTGACGATTGACCCGAAAGATATAAATTTGAGTCAACCAGATGGTGACATATTAGTAGAAAGTAACAATCATTTCTTCGAAAGATGGATAAAATAACTACAAAAACAACTTTTAAGAGTATAATCTCTAATTTACTTGAGGACAGTAAGGAGACGACTGTTTCCGCTCCCGCTTACAAAGAGGACACTAAAGTGACGACTGTCTTCATTCTCGATTACAAAGGGGTACATTCGTGACGAATGACCCAAAACATACGAATTACAATCATCTAGGTGGTTAACTATTAGTGATACTATAGTGATAATGTGATGTTGTAGTATAAAATTGTAGTTTCAAGCAACCACATTATGGTTTCATGTAAACATATAATGGCTTCAAGTAATCATATTATTGTTTCAAGTAACCATATTATGGTTACAAGTAGTCACATGTCTTCATGTAACCATATTATGGTTACATATTAAACATAATATGGTTAATCTTATGTGCTCGGCGTAAAATGTAATTATTTTTTAATTTTCTTTTAAACAAACACAAAACTTCCAAGCACTGATATTCCCAATGTACCCTATTATATTTTTAGATAGTATTTATTTTTCACAATTATTTTAACACTGCATTTGATTAACAATTTATTTAATCCGATCTAGTACGGATAAACCATACAACTGATATAAAAATGGCGATACCAAAATATTTTTAATAGTAAACATATTTTACTTATATCTTAAACATTATATGCGTAAACATGTAAAATCCTACCACTTAATGATTATTTGATAGTTTAAATGATTCTAAAGAATATAATATGTTTACATAATTATCATTATTTATTTGTTGTAAAAATAATTATTTTTCAGAGAATCATTCTCAAATTTATAATTGTCATAAACATATAAATGATTTCAGTAACTAAAATATTAATGAAGTTCAATAAAAATAACAGTTGTTTGGTTATGACAACAAATTATTGTTACAAAAAACATAGAATAGTTTTCCTAACCATGCCAAACCATATTTTTTCTCTGCGTGTAGATTCAGAGCAGAGCTGTGAATGAATAATTTATTTTTGATTTTAAGTTGCTAAATTTTGAATTAATTCCTTTCACAAAAATGAGAATTGAACGAAATTTGAATCAATTAAAATGAATTTGGTAAAAATGAATTGCAATTCAATTCCAATTCAAAGAAATTTGTCAAATGAATTGCAATTCGTTTCTAATTTAAATGATTTTGTCAAATAAATTGCAATTCATTTCCAATTCAAATAAATTTGTCAAATGAATTGCAATTCGTTTCTAATTCAAATGAATTTGTCAAATGATGTGCAATTCGTTTCTAATTCAAATGAATTTGTCAAATGAATTGCAATTCATTTGAATGGAGTATATTTTGAATTAATTCAAATGAATTAGAAAAAGGAATTGGCGATTCAAATAAATGAAGTGAAAAATGAGTTGAAATTAATCAAATTCAAAATCAGATAATCAGAACATAATAATCGTTTTTGCGTTTTCGCGTTTTTTTTGGTGAAACAGAATATGTAAGATCCATCGACATCATCATTTGAGAAATCACTTGATGAAGACATCGTTAAACAAAACAATATTGACTTTTTGATCACTCGTAAGAAACATTGAACCTACAAAATCAATTCATATTCAATCAATTCAATTCAAATGTGTTGGAAATTAATCGCCAATTCCTTTTTTTAATTCATTTGAATTAATGCAAAATCAATACAATTCAAATGAATTGCAATTTATTTGACAAATTCATTTGAATTGGAAACGAATTGCAATTCATTTGAATTGGAAATGAATTTCATTCAATTCATTTTTTATATAAAAAGAGCTAATTCAAAATTTTATAATTCAATTATGAAATAATTCACGAATTAATTGAAAAATTAATGATTCATTTACAGCTGTAATATGTAATACACATTTTTAACGATTTTATTTAGATTCATGATCCTCAAATAATTTAGTACACCTAGAATATTTGTGTGGCATTACTGAAGTACTTGGTAGATGCTTTATATAATTAGACTGATTCTCCAGATAATTGGCTACAAATCACCTAAAAAAAATAAATAATGTTATTGATAACGACCACTTATTACCAGGTAATGCAATAAATAACTGCATAAATCTAGATTACTCATTATCAAACTTTGAAGATGTTTTGTTGGAAGGTTAAATGTAAAAAATACTTTTGCTGTGTAGCAAGAGCAGTTTTTAATACAAGTCCATCGATATTCATTCCCTATTTGTTAATAATCAACGTTTTAAACAAAACTTTTAAAAAGTTTCTTTAAAATATTGTTTTTTTTTTCAACATTGTCCTCCTAAAGAACATAAACAATTTTTGCAACATATTTCTTCACACATACTTCACAAGTCTTTAGAAGATTTAGTTTTTTTCATAACAAAACTACATCATATTCAACTTATAAAAAAGCTATACCAGATTTCAAATCCCATTCCAACTAAATAAGAACAACAAGTTGTTGTCTTTAGGCAACAAACAAAAAAAACGAAAGAAAATCACATTAAACACCAACAAAAATTCCCCAACAGAACTTAAGTTTTTCTTGTAACTTTTACTTTTTGTTATTTTGTTTTCAGTTCTTTCAACAAACGATTCATTTACTTGTGTCACTAACTGCACTTTTATGCCAAGATACAGTAAACACATAGTGACATATTACGAAACCCAGCAGTTTTACTTAGTGTACCTTTTTGGCAAGATTTGTTCCAAGAACAAAAACTTAATTTTTTTCATTTTAAAAATTGATTTCGGGATTTTTATTATTTTTTCAAATAAGTTAAAGAGTTTCTTATCGTGCTTTCAACCCCAATTTTTAAATAAATTCACTGTAATGTATTGATGGTGGGGAAGCTAGTTCCTACGCGCATTTCACCGGTTGCTTAAGCCAAATTTTTTTTCAGTTTTATATTTCAGATCCAGAATCAGTTATCTGAGTTTTTCCTAGGACAAGCACATGTTAAAACAAGTAAGAAATTATAGTCGGCCGAGGCCGACCATATAATACCCTACACCTTTTACAAATATGTGATTTAGTTGCCATAATAAAGCATTTAAATTGAATTATACCTTGCCCCAGATATACATACTTAAGGCGTTTATTGTTGAATAAAATTGTGGACATTTAAGTGAAATTTTGTTGGGGGCTTTTCGTGGGGTCTAGGTCATATGAGGACCTATTATTATGGAATTCGTGAGGGTCATCAAGTCTAGTATAGAACTTAGAACTTGCAGCATTTTGTCCAGATATGAGTATATTAAACATAATTATGAACTTAAAAGCCCACTCAGCGGGTTCAGTTGTATGGGGGCTAGGTGAAATAATGGACCGATGTAAACCATTTTCAACAGGCTTCGTCTACGGTATCATAGACGTTCATGTGCCAAATTTTATTGAATTATCTTCAAAATTGCTACCTGTAGTTTGATTAAAAAATTTAAAAGCCCTATTCGGGGGTTCAGTTGTATGGGGGCCGGGTGAAATAATGGACCGATGTTAGTCATTTTCGTAGATGAACTACGGTACCATAAAAGATCATGTGCCAAATTTTATTATTTATCTCCAAAATTGCGACCTGTAGTTGGATTACAAAGTTTACAAGCCCTACTGGGAAGTTCAGTTGTATGAGGGCTAGGTGAAATAATGGACCGATCATAACCATTTTCAATAGGCTTCGTCCCTGGGACAACAGAAGATCATGTACCAAATCTTCAAAACTGCGACCTGTAGTTTGATGACGGACATAGTTAAATCGACTCAGAAAATGATTCTGAACCGATTGGTATACTTTAAGGTGGGTATAGGACCAATATTATTTTGCATTACAAACATCAGCACAAACCCAATATACCCTCCCCAGAAAAGTGGTGTAGGGTATAAACAACTTAGTTATGTAGCCAGGATCAACCATATTTCATCACCGATTTGGGACGTCAACTCCAAACTTTAGGAAATAAACATTTTAAACAAAAAAAGTTAATCCTAAAGAGAAATAATGTTTACATTTAAACTCGTACTCATGTCGTAGTAGATGGAAACAAAAACAAACAATAGTTTATACGCAGGATATGAGTGACAAGCCAACAGCAAAAACAACAATAACAACAACACTAGTTGCAGTAACAATTACAACAATGAAAAAACAAATACATGTCAAAACTTTTACACTTAAAGGATGAAAATGTTGTACGAGCAATTCCTTTAAAGTTTAAGTTTTTCTTCTCTTCATTTTATTTATGTTTGTGGGTTAGATTGTTTTTTTTTTTTTTTGCAACGTTGCAAATGGGAGAAAGTGTGTGTAAAGTGCGTGAACTTAACACAGATTTTCTTGTGTAAAATTTGCACAAAAATAGTGAAAGTTTAATTTAAGTTATTCTTTTCTTCCCCAAGGATAAGATACATATGTATGTGTGTTCATATTTATTTCGACATTGTGTTTTTCAAGTTAGGGAATTAAATTTATAAGATGATAGAAAGAACTACGAGGGATACTATCAAGGTACATAATAACATTCAAAATGTGGAGGTACATAAATATAGTGATTTTATCGTTGCGTTAACAAAGATATTATAAACTTTAGTTATTCTCTCTTCATTATTTAAATTATATTTTATATTAAATTTCGCAACAATTGAACTTGTTTTCTTCAATTATATAAACAAATTAAAATTATTCCAAAGCATTTTCATTAACATATAAAAATAACCAAATAAATATTCTTTATTATGCATACAAAAAATAATGCATTAAAATTGCAAAATATTATTCAAAAATAAATATTATTAAAATCTTTTTTTTTTGCCATTTTGCGACATTTGTTTGTTCAATTTTTCTAACTACAAAAAACATTTGCTTTCCCAAGTTAGAATATTTGAAGAACTGTAAACAATTTTTTCAAATGTACTTACAAGCTGCAGCAAAAAAAGGAGAATGAAAATTGCAAATTCTATGCTAAGTGGTTTATAAGGACCTTCATAAGGTAACTTTAAAACCTGTGTAAAGGTAATAGGAAAATAATAAAATAAACAGTCAAAACCGCATAGAACGAACTAATGTCGATCATATGATACCCTACATCACTAAAAAATTACTTATTTTTCATGAAGTAACTTTTATGTTGAATTTTACATTTATAACAATTTATTTAAGCGATTTATTGATGAAAAAAGAATTTTTTAAATGAAATTTTAAGAAAGGATATATTTTTATACCCTTCACCTTCGTAAGAAGGGTATATATAAGTTTGTCTTTCCGTTTGTAATTATTATAGTATAAATTTTCGACCCTACAAAGTATATATATTCTGGAACCTTTATATAGCGGAGTCGATTAAGTCATGTCCGTCTGTCTTTCTGTCTGTCTGTCCGTCTGTCTGTCCGTCTGTCTGTCGGGATCGGCGGGCAACTAGGTTCTACAATGGCCCTATTTCAAAAATTTTTAATAGGCTTTTTGCCAAATACTGCCACACAAGGTTTACATGGGCAAGCATCAACACAAGTGGTGGAGAGTATAAAAGTATGAAGTCTTCCAAATGCGTTCGTAATTCCTTGTTAGTTAGTTAGTTGGTTAGTTGGTTAGTTAGTTTGTTAATTAGTTAGTTAGTTAGTTAGTTAGTTAGTTATTTAGTTAGTTAGTTAGTTAGTTAGTTAGTTAGTTAGTTAGTTAGTTAGTTAGTTAGTTAGGTAGTTAGTTAGTTAGTTAGTTAGTTAGTTAGTTAGTTAGTTAGTTAGTTAGTTAGTTAGTTAGTTAGTTAGTTAGTTAGTTAGTTAGTTAGTTAGTTAGTTAGTTAGTTTGTTATGATTGCAATAATTACAGGCCAATTGCTATATTGTCAGTTATTGAAAAAATACTTGAGGAGATAATTGTTCGAAGACTTAACAATTTCTTAATGAAATACAAAATAATCAATCAGAACCAATATGGCTTTCAAAAAGGTAAAAATATAAACAAATTACTTGGAAACTTTGCACATTATATAAATAAACATCTCAGCGAAAATTTCCACTGTTTAGCGATGTTTATAGATTTTAGTAAAGCCTTTGACACGCTCTCGAACAGTAATCTTCTAGATATTTTGGAAAAAAATGGCGTAAGAGGCAATTGTTTAAATTGGTTTAAAAATTACTTAAACCTTAGAACATATAAGGTGAGAATTTCTAACTGTTTAAGCAATGAAACTCCTTTAAATGAAAACGGCGTTCCCCAGGGCTCCAAACTCGGTCCAATCTTATACTTGTTGTATGCTAACAATATGATAAACATACTCAAGAATAGCACTGCCTTTGCATATGCAGATGACATCGCCATCATTGTGTCAAATAAAAAGATAGAAGATGCAAACAGGATAATGCAAGAAGAACTGGATATCGTGACAAAATGGAGCCATGATAATGGTCTCGTTATCAACGCATCGAAAACAAAGATGATGCACATTAAGCCGCCCCATCTTTCAAACTACGAAATTCAAATAAAATTCCACAGCTACCAATGTCTACACAACCAAATCCCTGATACATCAGATCCCTGCTCAACGGTTATCGAAGTCGTTAAAACATATAAGTATCTAGGTGTTCTTGTAGATGAAAACTTTAAATGGCTATCGCATACTCAAGAACTTCGCAAAAAATTAAGAAAAACTGCGTATAATCTGTTTCACCTAAGCAACTGTGCTACATATAATGTCCTTAAACAGGCATATTTTGCTTTAGCTGAATCTTACCTAAGGCATGGTATAACAGCTTGGGGAAGCTCTACATATTGCAGAAGTTTACAACAAACCCAAAACCAAATTCTAAGAATACTACATAAAAACCAGTCACATAAACAAAACCTTCAATACTCCACAATATGCGACAATAACACAACAAATACTTTTTCAAATTACAATACCTCCAATAATTCAACACCACATAATTCTTCAGTCGTCGAACATAGTTACAATGAAAACAATAACACATATGCAAATGTCAACATATCCAATAATACGAACATGGAAAATGATGGTACAACAAACAACAACCTTATAACATCAAACGGAAACATAATATTAAACCGAATATTAATACGCGATTGCGCAACACTACAAACAACAGCACCTCAACCCAAACAAACATCAACTCAAACGTCAACACAACAAACTTAAAGTTTTGAATGTGCGAAATATATACCATAGTACGATCATCAACGAATTTTATAACGATCGTAGATACCTCACTCCAATCAACCATACCTATAACACCAGAAGTCGATCAGAAGGAAGGTATACGGTAGAACGGTTCCAAAACAACTATGGAAAAAACAGCTTGGATGTCGTATTACCGACTTTATTAAACAAACTGCCTACAAATTTACTAAATGTCCAAAACGAATATAGAAGAAAAAAGTTATTAAAACTTCACTTTTTAAATTCGCAATGAAAACAAATGATTTTTTTAACATATGTATTTTAAATTACTACATCCTGCAGATAAGCCTAATGGCTTCGCGGGATTATTATTTAAGAAAATTGTAAATGAATTTTTCGAAAATAAATAAATTTAAAAAAAAGGTAGTTAGTTAGTTAGTTACTTAGTTAGTTAGTTAGTTAGTTAGTTAGTTAGATAGTTAGTTAGTTAGTTAGTTAGTTAGTTAGTTAGTTAGTTAGTTAGTTAGTTAGTTAGTTAGTTAGTTAGTTAGTTAGTTAGTTAGTTAGTTAGTTAGTTAGTTAGTTAGTTAGTTAGTTAGTTAGTTAGTTAGTTAGTTAGTTAGTTAGTTAGTTAGATAGTTAGTTAGATAGTTAGATAGTTAGTTAGATAGTTAGTTAGATAGTTAGTTAGATAGTTAGTAAGTTAGCTAGGTAGTTAGTTAGTTAGTTAGTTAGTTAGTTAGTTACTTAATTACTTAGTTAGTTAGTTAGTTAGTTAGTTAGTTGCCTATTCGCTTTTAGTTGCCTATTATTTTCAGCAGAAGACGTGTTCACCTACCTACAGTATGCTATTTACCTATCTCTGCTGTAATTGTACAACGGTCATTTTATACAGGAAAATCCATTTTTATGAACGAACTAAATTCGTAGAATATTAAAAAAAGAAAATAACTGAATGCATAAAAAGTTGCACAAACGAATAATAAAAAACTAGAGAACATCACTAGCACAAGCAATTGTGCTATTTTATATTTACGAATACATAATACTTACATAAATAGAACAAAAATTGCAGTTAACATTTTATTTCAAATTATAAATAATGAAGTGTCGCATTCAACTACAAGACACTCTGAATGAATAAAGGTCAAGTTTTGGGTGGAAAACGGAAAAAAATATTTCGTTCGCAATTAAATATTTAAATCAAATACTTTGCTTAATTTAAACAAAATTTGTTGTCAAATGATTTAAACTAAATGAAATGGAATTAAATATTTTATCTCATACATTTTAATTCTACTCTAGTTAAGTTTCCTTTAACAGGAACTTATCAAATAACAACAAAACACATTTACAAAATATGCTTTTGTAGCTACAAACAGAATTTTATATTCTTTGCTAAAGTTATCAATCAACAATAGAATTAATTTTGTAAATTTCAAAACTAGGATTGCATAGCATTTCAAAATACGATTAGAATTTAATTTTTGTGAATGTTTTTGTGAACATTATAGGAATTTTAAGCGCAAAGATTTCAACATTTAAGTCACATATTCGTATAGTTTTACATTAAATTGCACAGAAATATTTAGATATATGGCAACTTTATAGCACCCACCTAAAGTCCCAAATCTAGCATAATCTAAACACCTTTTTCGGAATGGCAAATTGCTATCAATGGCCTTTATAATATTCGTTAATAGTCATTTGGCTAAAAACTTAATTAAGCTATAAACAAAAAAATTTCCATTTATAACTCAAATTAATTATTCATACAAAATATTCTATTACTAAATAAAAATTACAAATTCAAAACAACTATTAAAAGCACTAACTACAACAATAATAAATACTTATCTATTTATGTATGTATCTAAACATTTATAGAACTCATCTCATAGTCATCAGCAACATCATCAGAAAACGACCATCATCATCTCGATTGCAACAACAACAATAATAAATAATGTATTTAATGTTTTGCTATTTCAGTCGATATGCATTTTGAATAGTAATATAATTTCAAATACTTAAATGGTATTTCAAATTTTGTTTACGAGTAGACTGTATACATATACATATGTAGTTAGTATATAATATCCCAGAAGTCCTTTGAGGAAATCAATCGTCACCCCATAGATTACGAAGAAACAAACGAAATGCTTAAGTTTGTTTTAAGTGTCCACTCATTTGTTTACTAAGGGGATACTTAAGTGAAAATTATCTTCATCATCGTTATAAAAAACACATCCGTGGCGAAAGACGAATTAGGTCCAACCAGTACGTCACACGTTAGTGGAAATCATTGTCTTTTTTGGATTCAATGACTCTTTGTCGAACTGCTGGAATATTGAATTATATGCATATTAGAAATACTTGCTACTCAGTCGTACTATAATAAAATTACATAGTACGATAAACAGGCAATGAATGTCGAGAGTTTTACGTGAGTACCTGACATGATGCCCTACCCCACGGTGGTCTTTTTCATCCACTGGGTAGACTTGAGAACGATCTACCATCGCCCCTTTATTCTTCAATAAAGAACTCAGGTGGCAATTTTGTACATTGGCTTTGACCGGTCCATGCACAAGTACTTTGCTGAAGTACTCGAGCTATCTAATCTCTGACCATTGGATGGCCTATGTTGATTCGGCAACAGCACCTAGAGTCATAACAGGTGGACCGAAGTACGAATACATCAAATAAGCCGAGACATAGTTCTTACTCATAGGGACAAACTGTGGCAATTCTGATATGAACAGAGTATACTCTGAACATATCTGGACTAGGAAGGGAAATTCAATGGTATCATCCCGTACCGTATACAATTACTACCAACTCATTTCCAACCTCCTCTGTGGGGTATCTGTTGTTTCGGCAACAGCACCAAACTTATCCCGAAATATTGACTTTACCTTACATCAGTCTTTTAACCGCCACTTACTCTCCCCGCGAATTTAAACCAAAGCAAAGTGGATCCCGAAGGAAGCGCAACCAACTGACCAGACAGGACATAGTCCTACGGGCAACTGGACACCCCTAGTACCAGATTATGCGGTGCTCTGGTCTGACCTCTTTCAATCTATGCAAGGACTAAGCCAAACAGTAGACTGTAAGTCCCGGCCAAACTAGAGGTATTGGCCACCTCTTTATACCCTGTGATTACAATAACACCAAGGTGGAGGCTTCACCAAGGTAACATGCCCCCGGGAAAAAGGATAAATGCCTTAAAAAGGCATTTATCCTTTGCAGTCACAAGAGCAACCGCTGCATTGCAAAATTGTACACGACGTGTCATTGTCATCCATGTACTTGCCTTCTCGCTTATATTGGAGGGCTGATTCTATCCGGTATAAGAATTACACTTAAATCCTTTTAAAAGTGTCAGAAAGTAAATGGACATTATGACACCTTTGAACGTTCATGGACACTACGACTCTTTTTGGTGTGAAAATTTTTATTGATAAAGTTTTTAATGGTTTATACTAGAACTATACTTAACGATAAACCAAAAATTAATGGTTAATAACAGTACGATGTTCCTCAATTAATAACAATTAAAAAAGTATAGTCGAATAAGGACGACGATATGATACCCTACACAAGTTAAAATAAGATGCGACGTCTGAAATATAAAGATCTCGTACCACGTGACCTTCAGTTTGAATACTATGTTCACATTTATTCCGATTGTTATATACTAATGTAACAACACTCTGGTGGTATAGAGTATAAGAATGCATTGGAACGTTTTACATGATAACCTGACTGACTGCTTGCTTCCTTGCATCATTGGTTGTTTATACTACTGACATTATATATTTGATTTTATTTTACTGATAATAGTCATAACAGTGTATTTAAAGAGTTTATTCTTAATATAATCTTCGAATTACAATTAAAGAATAGTTATTGAAATCCCATGAAACATTAATGAGCGATAGTGTCCAGTTTTTTTGTTTTGAGGTTAGGAATGTTTTTCAAATATTTTCTCTTTTGAGGTCCACAATAAACAATCTCAAGGTATAAAATTGAACTACCGATTACCGAAGTCAGTGTACATAAAAGGTTCGATATTATGAATCTGTGCCGCTCGACACAGTTTAGGGAACACTACACTCTTTTTGTAAACGATTAGACAAAGAAAAAAACGGTACAACTATAATGGTAAAGGCCTCTTAAGATTGCTGAGACAATTCACAACATAATACGCCCCTAACGGATCGAATCAATTCAGGAAATAATTTCCTAGAGATTATTACAATAGGTATTCGAGTATTTTTACTAAACCTAACATAAACCACGCTTTAGAACTAATACATTTCCATACCATTTCGTTTAACCTATAACGTGATACATATATTTAAGATGAATGCAATTAAAATGCAATAAAAATTGATTTATACGGATTGTTTAATACACTTTAAATATTGATGTTTAACAACAAGAGCAACCAGCTAACAATTATTTTCACCAACAGCAAAAGCATTGTTGCACATTGGTGTAGATATTAAAAAAAAGGGGAATAATTATGTAACTACAGATGTCTGAGATTAACAGATTCTAAGTGCAATTTTACATGCGAAAAAAGAATGTTGTTAGTCGAATCAAAGAAAATTAAAGAATCAGGAAATATTTGGGCCAATATTTGGAGGAAAATAGTTATAGCAGGGTTTTTTATAGTGATTGATAAGGAGATTATATTAATATATATTTAAAATACACAAAAAATTACTTCAACATCAAACCATAAACACGACAACAAAATATGTATAGAATTATTTATTTTTATGTCTATACCACTGTGCGTTGATTTCTCATCATTGCTTTAGCAAAGATAAGTTTTCAATATAAAAGGATATTCAAATAAATTACGATTATATGTTGATAATAGTTGATATTAATGTTTGCAAATTTAATGTACGCAATTTTGAGGTAATATAATGAGAATATGAATAAATATTTCAAAATTAATGAATGAATATGAATTGTTTATTTGATAGTATAATAAACTTTTTGGACCATAACAACATATTTGAGCTAAAAGCAAGATTGCTATCTTGGATTTACAGTAATATAAATTATGTTAGTAAGAATTTATAGTCGGGCATGGCCCAACATATGACACCCCACACGAGACATTATATTTAAAATGTTATTTTTATACCCTACACCACTTTAGTGGGGAGGGTATATTGAGTTTGTGCTGATGTTTGTAACATACAAAAATATAAATAAATATATAAATATAAATAGTCATATACCCACCTTAAAGTATACCAATCGGCTTAGAATCATTTTCTGAGTCGATTAAGCTATGTGCGTCCGTCTGGCTGGCTGTCCATGTAAACCTTGTGCGCAAGGTATAGGTCGAAATTTTCAAGATAATTGGATGAAATTTGGCACACACGCTTCTTTTGGCCCAAGGCCGAAGCCTATTGAAAATGGTTAAAATCTGTCCATTATTTCGACTAGCCCCCGTACAACCGTACCCCCCAAATAGGGCCTTTTGGCTTATAATTAATTTAAATGATCTATTATGTTAACAAAAGTCGACAAAACTTAGTTTTATAGAACTTTAAATGACACTACCGATTTTTGTAATGATCGGGCTTCATTTGACCCTATCCCCCATACAAAATCCCCTTCAGAAAATGACTTAAAAGTCAAAATTTACTTACAAACACTAATAACACTTTTAAATTCTACATAATTAATATTGAAGAAGACTTAACTCCCCCTACCAACATTTTTAAGGATAGGGCCATATTTTGCCCTACTCCCCTTTGGGCCCTCTTAAAAAAATCTCTTTTTTTGCCACAAAAAAGTAAAAATATTCCGAAATAAAGTTAAAAAAACAAACCAAATGCTTTATTTTTTTAAATAATCTTCATTTTTAACATACATACTGACTGGTGTAGGGTATCATGTGGTCGGCTACGCCCGACTATACATTCATACTTGTTTAATAATAAATTATTTAATTTATTTATTTTTTTAATTTAAATATATTTTAATTTTAAGCAAGAGATTTCCTAAAAAGGTGGTATATAATCCTATCCTTATAAATTTTGGAAGTTGTGTTTACGTCTAAACCTAATCCACTCAACAAGTGATTCTAAGCTGATGTTACAAACATCAGAACAAACGCATACTACCCACCTCTCTATAGTGGTGTAGGATATAATTATGTATTATTTCACATAAACGTTTTTCATTCATTTGTCCATTTCATTAATCATTTATTAAACAAATACAAAAACAAACTACTTATTAACTAGTAGTCAATTTAAATTATTAATAACGAATAATTAAAAACATAAAGAAAATTTATTTCATAAACAAAACGAAAAATAAAGTCAACATTAAAAGTAAATTCTATTCGCATTCATAATTAAAATAATAACGACATTTTGAATGGAATTCACATTTCATGCACTAAATAATCAAATACTCATACTTTTGCAAATGTTCCACACAATAACGTTAAAACAATTCTAAACAATAGAGAAATAATAAAAATAAAACTCAAACAATAGTAAATTCTAAAATATACACAAATATATATGCAGCATGTTACGACTACAATTTTCATACATCATTGAATGTGATTGCAGCAAAAGGAGTATAAACGAGTGTAAAATATAGGAATGTTTTTTGCAACATATATATAAAATATTATATGAGATTGATTATATGAGATTGCAGGTTGTTTGACGCTGATTACAAAACAAGAGATCGATTGTTTAATGAGCTATAAGATATGTTGAATTATTGTAGACTTATGTTATCACCACTATCTGTAGATGCATTGAATTCTCTATGATTTCTTGCATGACCAGCGATCTTTGAATTCCTCAACTATATTTAATTGTTTGTTTACATAACCGCCTTGATAGAAAATTTCACTGATTTTTCACCAAACCTTGATGTACTTCAAATATGTTATTGGTAGCATCTTTGCTTAATATCTTTTCTTACTTTTAACTCTTTCACGTATACCAGACACCGTTGTCCCAAGATTTTTTTTTAATTTTATCGATTTTAAGCGTAATTTTGTTTCGTAGTTTCGTAGCCAATAAGACTCAAGGCTTTGAGACTCAAATCCATATATTTTATGGCAGAAGTATAAATAGCACACATTTTATTGCTATTGCTAATCAGCATATCGTTATAGAGTTAAATACTCGTCCTAGCATAATCAATCATTGTTTACTCCATTATAATGACAATCTAACTGAGGAATTGACCTTTTATTGAGTATTCAATAGGAATAACAGTGGCCAGTTTAATTGATGTAAATGCCTTAAAAACTCGGAAATAAATTTATCTAATTTTTTCGTTGCAAACGTTGCTAGATAAAATCCATCCATGACAACATATTTAAGTGTCGAAAGAAGCATTCAACTGTCTCTGTTTTCTCAAAAGTTGTAAGATATGCTTCACTCCCTCTGACCTCCTTACTATCTATACCACCTACAACCGACCTAAAATGGAATACAACTATCATGTATGGGCTGGCGCTTCAAAGTCTATTTTTTGGGCTATCGCGTACAGAGCATCATTGCAATGAGGGGTGCGTTACACTGTTCTATCGGTACTACAATGAAATGTGTTCTTATGAAATTAGGTAACTTGTTCCCGATCGCACAATGCACAACAGAGAGAATTCGTTCTTTACTGTCACTTGCAAACTGTAGGTGGGACTACTAAGATCCTATAAGGTCATCGAGATGTGATGATACTTATTCTAAGTGGACACACAGGATTACGGGCACAGCTACGCAAAATCGGACATGAGGATTTAAACAAATACAAAGCATCTGAAGTGAAACTCTGGAACAATTCTGTTGCCACCAAGTTTTGGTGGATGTTAATGGCGATTTCAAGATGTTTAATCGAAAAGACCGAAACCCATATCGTCTTCTTCAGATTCGGATTCTTTCATCTGTCTAGCTTACGTCGAAATTAATCTATGTATTTTGCGAGTGATATTATTCCGTAATAAACATTTCTCGTGAACACTGATTGGAAAATTCTTATGAATTAAGTCCAGAAAACTGATTTTCAAAACATTGAAAGATAGTAAATTCAGTAAAAATTTTTTCTTCCAATAAAAAGAGCACACAATAGACACAATAGTGGGCTAGGTGTAATACTTCTTCATTATGTAGTATTCATCCACCTAACCTAACCATATCGTTTGAGTGCATTCTTCGGTAGGCAGTAAGTAAAGTGCTAGTCCATGATTATGAAGATTTTGGATTTCTAAAGAACTTAAATTTATAATTCACAATATCTAGTCATGCTGTTAAACAGACTTTATGTTATAAAGTAAATCTCGTTTGTCAAAATATCATTATTATTCTAAATTTCAAATGTAAACATAGTTTTAATTTAAAATAAAAATACTAAAGTTATTACCAAAAACCTCATTACTATTCTTAAATCTACATATAATTCTGCAAAATATACATATTATTTTCTACATAAAATACAGATATATAAATAATACAAACAAATAACAATAGTAATTGATGCAAAGCAAAATACACAAAAATACAATTTATCAAATTGCTTCGAAAAGAAGAAAAATATTTTCACCTATTGCAAAGTATTGTTGCAGTAGAGTTTGTCAAAATTTATCTCTAAGGATGCAATCGAAAAGAAAATAAATAAAAAAATCACAATCACATTTTCATTTCGTATGTAGATTTTAAAATTAAATGAACTTTAACATCTACAAGATGTTAAAAATGTTTTCTTTTTTTTAGAAAACTTTTGCTTTATCTATGTTATACTTATGTATGTTATGTTCTCTTTGGATAACGAATCATTCATTCTATTATTTTGTCATGAATTTAATGCATGTTACAACGTATATATGTACATACAAATGTATGTCGTATGTTTTACATACATTCATATATAAAATACAATTTTATTTTGAATTTTCATGAACCATGATGAGTATAGAGTATGGAGATTTTATATACTTCTTAAGTCACAAATGAATTTAAACAGTACCCTTCATTATTTACAATTGAATTTAAAGAAAAAAATATTTACAAAATATTTCACTATTTTGTGAACAAAACTTTTAAGTTTTTTATCGTAGTATTGACTCCTTGCATTACTTCATAAACTTAAATAAGAGGGTTGTGTATGAAGGTTGTGGAAGTTGTATAATTTAAATATTTATAAGATTGCACAATATCCAGACACAATGTGTATGTATTTTTGTATGCTGTTAATATGATTTATAATTCTTTTGTTTGTGAAGGCAAATATTATTTTCATTTTTGGGAAAACAAATTAAAAATTCAGTTGTTTTTTCAGTTCTTTTTTCATTCATTTAATGTTGGCTTGAGGATATTTGAATATATAGAGGAGGTCATATAGTTAGAATTTAATTTACATTTATACGAGATTATAAGAGAAGTGTTGTTTTGATAAGAAGAAAATATTGCTATTATTTGAAAAATAATAAAATACAACTCAATGTTACGAGCTTTCTAAAGTGGTTATTAAAAACTAAGACTAGGAGAAATAAAACCGAAGATAAAAAATTTTATCAAATGTTTAATGTCCATGTCTTAAATATTCTCAATTTTTATAATAACTACAAGTTGACACCATGCATAAATTAAGGAAAGGTGTCGGAGGAAGCAGACTTCCTCCGATTCAATAAAAACAATATATTTATATCTGTTCTTATGGTCTTCCCCCCGGGGGCATGTTACCTTAGCGTGACCTCCGCCTTGGTGTTATTGCAATCCCGGGGTATAAAGAGGGCCCAATACCTCCAATTTGACCGGGATTGAAAAATTGGTGTTCTCAGTCTACTGCTTGGCTTAGTCCTTGCATAGATTGCCAGAGGTCAGACCAGAGCACCGCATAATCTGGTACTACGGGTGGCCAGTTGCCCGCAGGACTATGTCCTGGCTTGTCAGTTGGTTGAGGTTCCTTCGGGATCCACGTAGTGGCTGTTGGTTGAACCCAAATTCGCGGGAAGAGTATAAGTGGCGGTTAAAAGACTGATGAATGATAATAGTCAATATTTCGGGATAAGTTCGGTGCTGTTGCCGATAATCAACAGATACCCCACAGAGGAGTGACTGTGGGACTAAGCGTTGGAAATGGGTTGGTGTCAATTGTATATGATACGGAATGAATGTAGAGGTATACGGGACTCGTCCACCCGTATACCTAAATGAGTGTGTCGTATGTTTTTCTCTATGAATGTGTTGAATAAATGAGATGTATGCTGGGTTGAATGATGATGGATGAAAGGTATCATATGCAATTGATACCAATTATTTTTCCTTCCTTGTCCAGATATGTTCAGAGTATACTCTGTTCATGTCAGACTTACCACAGCGTGTCACTGTGAGTAAGAACGATGTCTACAGCTTATTAAATAATACAATGTCGAGTGCTTCACCTGAGTACCTGGCATGGTGCCCTACTCCACGATGGTATTTTTCATCAACTGGGTATACTTGAACAACGGTATACCATCGCCCCTGAATCCTTCAGTGAAGAACTCAGATGACAATTTTTGTACATGGATTGGACCGGTCCATGTATAAGCTGAATTACTCGAGCTATCTAATCTCTGACCATTGCTGCCCCGTTGCTTAACTTCCGAGATGTAAAAACATCACTTCCGTTTACAACCACGAAGCTGGGATGGCCTATGTTGATTCGGCAACAGCACCTAGAGACGTAACCGGTATTCACTCACAGGGACACACTGTGGTAATTCTGATATGATCAGAGTATACTCCGAATATATCTGGACAAGGAAGGAAAATTTAATGATATCAACCTTTCTTCCATCATTATACAACCCAGCACACATCTCATTTATACGACACATTCATAAGAGAAAAACATACGAAAACAACTGACCAGCCAGGACATAGTCCTGCGGTGCTCTGGTTTGACCTCTTTCAATCTATGCAAGGACTAATCCAGGCAGTGGACTGTAACCAATTTTTAAATCCCTGCCAGACTAGAGGTATTGGCAACCCTTTTATTAACGGGGTTTGCAATAATACCAAGGTTGAGGCTTTATCAAGGTAACATGCCCCCGGGGGGAAATATATACCAACTACTTCTACTAGATTAGTATACATTGGGCTAAGTGAAGAATGGTGGGCTTGTCAGTGTAATATATGGTGGGTATGACAAATACTCGGTTTTGGCAGAGCAACTCTTCAAAGTGCAACATTCATGCAATAACCGGAATCTTTAAAAGCTGCAGAAATCATTCAGAAAAACAAAATGTTAAACTGTTATTCACTCCTCGTATACGTAAAAGTCTTTCCAGGTACATCTCGGGAAAGCATCCAACTTTCTGATGTTAAATTTAGGATGACTATTCTGGTAAAAAATCCCAGAAGGAACTAAATGGTCTGCATATCATTATGTTCTTCTACTAGAAGGACGTTAGCTTCCTCATGTAGGTGGAGCTCATAGTAGTGCAGCATTTTATTAGCTTTAAAAATTTCTCCGCTATCGTTTAGGCTATTACTTAGCGAAGGAGACCACACGGGTACAGCATAATTGAAAAGTGATAAGCCAATAGTTTTACAAGTTGTGGCTTTGAGAAACTTGTTTCTGCATGTTTCCTTGATGAACGACCCTCATCTTGGTGTATTGCAATCACGGGGTAAAAAGGTGCTACCAGAGACTATAAACTCGGTGCATGGTTAAAATATTGATACGCAATGAAATATACATTTTTCGGTATAAGTTTCTGTAGCCGTTCCTAATTTCTAGGATCGGTACAAAACGCAGGGCAATATTGTGGATTAATAAAATGTTGGAATTAAGCTGATAATACAAATATTGGGTGCGTTGGAGTGATCGAATACATGTATCTGGTTCAAGTTGTATTTGTAGAGATTACAGTGAAGACGTTGAGGAGTTGCAATACCTTAATCTTTTCATCAGCGATTTTCCTTCATAGTTGAGTGTGTTGGAGTTTACTCCAAACATGCTCAACTTATCACAGTAGGTTCTTGTGACTACTAAAATAAGTCTGTTAATTAAATATATAACTGTGTTTTTCGAACCACCAATTACGTCCCCTATGTGCTGTTGCCGTAATAACAGAAGCCATCTAAGTAGTGTGGTTGGGCTACTTTAAGATGTCAAAAAATGAACTGGGTGAGTCTTTAGATGATGAGCATGTTTGTAGGGACTGTGTATTCTTCACAACATTCTTCACCTGGTGCTGGGTCTGCCCCTTCTTTAGACTCTAAACACTGACTCATTACACCTGTCATTTGAAAACCGAACTACTATGGCAAGAGATTAGTGGTAGGAGTTAGAAGTTAAAAAGTGGATAGAGCACCAGCGAACTCTATATATGTAAGATACACAACCTGTGATTAAAAAAAGCCAACAAAGCCTAAATACGTCTAACTTTTTCATACAGATAGAGAAGAATTGCTTAAGATATTTCCGGTGATAATTTTAGGCGTATTTCTACGATATAATATAATATATGATAAGTGAATAGGGCACCAAAGAAAAACTGAAAAACCTGATAAATGATGGCACATCACTTTAAATTGTTAGAAATATTCACTCTTCTGCTAAAACACGAAAGAAACGAAATACCTTTGTCCATTATGTACAATAAAAGGGACTGTTTGTAATCTGTCTTTCTGATATTAGACTTTGAGATTTGGTTGCAAAAAAAAAAACCTAAAACCTAAAATACTTTAAAACAATACCAAGCCAATGTTCCCTTAATCTTTTTTTGTGTAATAGTGATTACCATGTTTTCTATTACAACAATGAACACAAATTTATAATACTCATATCTATTAACCTATGACCTTTTCTAAAATAACCCTTGAAATATTTTTTAGAATTAATACGAAACAAATTTTTATAATTAATAAAACCACATAAGAATAAAAGTTTTCAATCATACTGAATACAAATTTATGACCAACTCAGAAACCAGCAAGAATTTGCATATGAAATATTTTTCATAATTAGAAATTCAAATTTTCATTTGTCTATACATTCTATTGTCTACAAGGCCATGAAATTCTTTGTCAGCAAAGGATCAATAAAAGCATAAACTTTAAACTTACACTTCAACACTCGACGATTATTGTCAAATGTTATGAAGAATTTCGCAAAGAAAAATCTTTGAAAAGTTGTGCTGCTACAGTAATCAACCAACTGGAAAATAAAAGCAATTGAATTGTTAAATACTTCTTTAGATATTATGGTATTTGTAGGAAGGAAACAAAAGGCTTTTACTAATTACAATAAAAGAGAAAAATATTTATAAAGTGGAAATTAAAATGAAATAAACCAAACCAATTAAAATCAATTTCTATACAATCAAATTCCTTTAAAGAAAGGATAAAGATATACTACCTTTGATAAGAAAAAAAGGTTGGACATAGTAGTATAAATTTCTATTGATTTAGTAATGAATGATTTGCTTTTTTGCTTTCAGCTTTAAAGGTTAAGGTGTAGCTTCCTGGAAGGTTTGTATATGCGTAAAGTTGAATATAAAATTACATCCTTATTGTGCAAAAAAAGGACTGTTGAATTTGAACACACTATATTAAATAATAAACTACAGCTTCTACAGATTGTAGATGCTTTATTATTTTCTTTTGATCAAAGATTATGTTGTGAGAATTTTTAAGAAATTCCATATAACATTGTCATGATGTGCGAACAATGAATGAATTTAAGGAAAGGAACAACAAAAATATCTTTGGTGTTATAAGAAATTTCTATAAAGTGTTATATGCATTCAATGTGGTGTTATACATCCTGGAAAAAGTTATAATATTAATGTTTTTTAAGGGAAATTTGAAAAAGGGTTATTTTTTATAGGAAGTATTTTAAAAGTTCCATGTAAGTTACACTGCTACCATACACCAGCTATGATAAAAATTACCATTTGGTAACCGCATATCAAGTTTTTTTTTGTGAAATTAAAGTAAGCTCGAGAAACTATGTCATCAAATTCTGTCTGAACCACAATAGACCGAGTTGGGAAATTTAACTAATGCTTTTTTGGTAATATTGTTTTTGAATTACTGAGTAATTGTTTTCCACTATCCGAAGTTGTTGGGGGGTTTTCATATAGGACTTTGTTGCATCTGTAAGACATATGTCTTTAGAGATATGCAACGTTTTTAGAGCACTTGCAATTGGCAGTCTGTCTATGTCAACTTGTATGTTGCTGGTAAACTGTCGAAAGTCCATCCGGATGTGTCGGGACACCTGTATCAGAATTTGACGCATAATGTGACTCGGCACATGGAACGCCAACAGGAACATATTACGTTGTCTTATCGACAGTAACCAGGTCTTTATATGTGGACATTGGATTATTTGTCTTTGGGATTCAGAGCGCATTGTTGTTGTAATAGCTTTAACTATACGATTTTTAATCAGGGAGTTCTGTATTTAGGTCCAAGCCAAGAAATTAGGCTACTTTAATAGGGTTAGTCCATAAATCCATAGAGCTAAGTGAAGTAGGGTGTTCTGGACTGTTGAATATGTGGTAAGTACCATGCTGGGCATATAATAGGGACGGCACGATCTAACGGGGATCAGTAGGCGTTGAGCCTGTTGCTCCATACGAATCTCAGTTGTACCAGGCAACTCTTGTTTTCCGCGGCATATTCTTCTCTATTTCAGCTATAGGTGGTGAACGACCTCCAAGAACGACATTCATATAGTAACCTGAAACCGCGGTATTGATGGCTTCTCTATGAATGTCGTTCAAAGCTGCTGAATACGAACTCCGATCCAAGGGATCCTGCACTTATCATCGTATGCTCTCCCCGTATACACGAAGGACCTTCCTGACATGCCTCGGGGAAGCATCCAAATGTGTGTGTTGTTCCTCCGGTGACATCTCAGTAGGAACTGTTTAATCAGCATGACATTATGTTCCTTTTTCCTTGACTAGGAGGACATTCGATTCCTCATGTAGGTGGTGCTCCGAGGTTATTTGCATGCAGCCCGTTACAGTCCGTAGGGCAGCATTTTGACAGCTTTGAATATTTCTCCACTGAGTATCACTCAGCGAAGGATACCACATTGGAGCAGCATAATTGACCACTGACCGGTCAATTGTTTTATAGGAAGCTAACAAGGTTTCTTTGTCATTCTCCAAGTGCTGCCGGTTAGCGCTTTGAGAACTTTGTTTCTACTGATGAATGAGTTTCATGCTTCGACAGCCTTATTAAGAAGAGGGCGTTCAGATGCCAGATAGAGGATCCTATGTCAGTTTCTAAACATTTTGTTAATGTAAGTTACGCGTCTTGAAACGCGAAGGCTAGCGCTTTGAGAATCTTGTTTCTACTGATGAATGAGTTTCATGCTTCGACAGCCTTATTGAGAAGAGGGCGTTCAGATGCCAGATAGAAGATCCTATGTCAGTTTCTAATGTAAGTTACGCGTCTTGAAACGTGAAGGAGGTTCTCAAAGTCTTCCCATAAGAATTTCAGGTTTAGAATTCGGTAGATACTTCGATGAATATATTTCTAGTTTACGTACCTAGACAAACTTATGTTACGATATTCAAACGCACCATTGGAGTTCTACGAGGTAATCTGGTTTATGACGAGCAGGAAATGTTCTTTGAGGATTTGTTGAGCATTGTTTTCTACAAGTGATAACAAGGAGTTGGGGCACTTTAATTCAATTAAATTAGGGGAATTGTTTAAATTTGGGATATACTGAGTCACCAATTGTTAAATCAAGAATTCCAGGCCGACATTGTTTAGCTTAACATTAATATGTCTTTAGATTTAGAGTTTTTGAAGATTTTAAATTAAAGATTATAATCTCATCATCACGGGAGATGTAGAATTGTGGTTAAGATTCTTTCCTCTTTCTATCTAGTTCTGTGTGGCGTGGTGTTCTATAGATTGACTGTTAACTCCATCTCCGGTTACCGTTTAACCGAAAGTTATTTTGCCGATTAAAATATTTTTTGTATGAAAACTGTCAATTTATCCTTAGGGAAAAAAAATAACCAGACATCGTAATAATAGGGGTAAGAAATGTAAAAAAAACTAATTTTTTATAATTTCTTTCTAAATAAAATTTCTAAACATTGCCATTTTAATTAAAAAAATGTCATCACATTTCTAAAAGAAAAACAACTATCAACAACTTTGTACCTTGAGCTACAAAAATAAAGTATAGAAAACTTTTCATTAATAAACTCTATATCCAAGAAAATCCTTGTCACAAATGATTGTCTCAAGAATTGTTTTAAACACTACCATTAGTTTGTTTATTTTCCACAACAAAATAGCCTTTCAAAATTATCTCTCTTTCTTTCCCTCTGCCCCATACATTTTGGTTTTTCTAAGTTTTAAAAAGAAAAACTTTTTTTGTGTGATATTTTATGCAAATTTAAAAAAATTTTCTTTCTGGGTTTTTATTTCGTCAACTAACCCCAAAGGTCGCCTACACAACAAAAACAGAAAACCAAAAGCAAAAAAATAATCTAAGTAAAAAATCTTCCAAAAATCTTTAAAAAAAAGATGTTGTTGAGTGGTTTAGTTGTAGTATACTGTCAAACGAACCCAAAAAAAAACATAGAGAATAATGTAATATGTATAACAACAACAGTATAATATTCATAGTAAATGTAAAATTACAAGTATGTACAACAAATGTAAATGAAAAATATTAAAGACAAAAAAAAAGAAACTTATTTAGTTGCATAAAATTTAAGTTTTCTAATGCTTGGCTCTCTATATTTGTTTAAAACTTTAGGATAAACAAATATAGTAAATTTTATTTGTTTTTATTTTGCAATGAAAGAAATTTAACTTAATTTTAAAATATATGAACTGTTTCTTCTAGACCAATAGATAGATATGTTTGCATTTAAAAGAAACCCTGAATTCACATTATAGTGGTACTTTGGGCACATTGAGCACATATTATAAAAAATCTAAAAATGCGATTATTTATTATTCACATGTCTAAACCAAATATTTCCATACAACAGAAAACCCAGTTAAAAGTGAGAAAATAGATGTAGAAAAGTCATTACCAAAACTAGGATTTCTATGCAAATGCATGTTTTATTTTTAATTGGACCAGCACTAAGGATATGACCCCATCTTATGCGAAGCTTTGTGTTGGAACTGGGAAAATAGGTTGTGGTAAGGAGGATAGAGGGAATAGTGTTTGTGGACATTTGATTTAAATCTTCTTATATCGCCACAAACAGTGCGGCTGAAAAATGAATTTTCCCTGTAATGTGTTGTGTGTTCCACTTTCAAATCTACCACAAATAAGGGTGTTCTTGAAGAAAGACGTGTATTACGAAGAATATACGGGTATAGGGAACATGTTCCCTAATTTCAAAGGAACACATTTTATACACACATACAAAATCCACCCCACGTTGCGACGGTGCTCCAGTAAATCAATAGAGTTGGATACCCTACTGTCAGCGATAAGTACCTGGAATGAAACCAGTTCTCCGAAAGGAAGACTAGTAAGTCTCCCGTAGAGCGACCTCTACGGGAGCCATACTGGTGGTCATTTGTATAGCATATAAATACTTGACAAAATAGAAATTCACCATAATTTCCATAACTTTAGAAAGTGCTAAACAAATTTCTATTTTAAGGATTATTAGTCTCTCTCTCTCTCTTTTTAGGAATTGGCGTTACATTAGCAATCTTCCAGTATTTAAAAAATTTGCCGGCATGGTATAGAATCCTGAAAAGATTAGTTAATGGACGAGCTAGCGTCGAAGAGCTCTGCTTTAAGACCAGCTCCGGTATGCCATCTGGTCCAGGAGACTTGTTTATGTTGAAATCTGTTAAAATGGTTCTAACGGCACGCGCTTAAAAGAATATATCCTTTCGAGCTCGGGCAGTAGTTTATCTCTAACCGGCAGGCAAGAATTGTTTGCGAAAAACTCAGCTAAAAGGTTAGCTTTATCAACCGGGTCAGTGAATGTTTGGTCGTCCTTGAAAATCGTCGGAATTGAAGAACTAGCATTATTTTTTACACGCATATTTTTAATTTTTTAGTATGTACATGAAAATCCGTACAAATAACATATTTAAAGAACATCAAGGTTTGCCTTGAACAGCATCCCTCGAATAACACGTTAAGGTAATATTCATAGGTCTTTTCACCCGAATTTAAAGCACTTTGGGTTACTAGTTGTGTTGAAAATACTACATGTTTTTCTACATTTTTTTGCTGGGAGATTATTACTACAAAGTAAGTTGTAATAACAAAGAAAATTTGTTGTCTGTATCTCATCAACAAAATAATAGTTTTGAGCATTTTGTTTACAGATCAGCACTTTAGTGGTGTAAGTATGTATTATATGTTTGTACTGATATTTTTGACAACCATCGGCTTAAAATAACTTTCATGTTTCAACTAAGCCATGCTGTCCATGTAAACCTTGCAGTAAAAACTACAAAACGCAATTTTTAAAATAGTTCTAAGAAATTTAATGTTATTTAGGTGGCGTGTCATAATATTTAGTGACATAATGTCCATGGACTTAATTGAGTCATAGTGTCTATGGATGTTATGATAAATTCAAAAGTGTCACAATGTCTATGACCAAAATGACAAAGTCCATGGATTTTAAAGGAGCCATTTATGAAAAAGGCCTAATTTAGCGAAGACGGTATTCGAAATGTCCAAGAATTTAAAACTGCGCGCTCTTTCAAAGGAATCCAAAAGGCAGGATTCGGTATAAACGTTTTTTCTAAATTCTAAACAAATTATCCAATACATTGCTGTTTTTAAAGTGTCATAATGTACATGGAAATTATGATACTTTTAAGAAATGCCATAACGTCCATAGACAAAATGACTCAATGAAGTGTATCATTAAGTCCTAGGACATTATGACACATAATCGTTATTTATAGGTATACATATACTTAAAAGCCTCCATTTGTAACACATGGACAATAACCATAGAAAATTAAACTCCATACAAAGTTTTATCAAATAATTTTATGACTATAAACTACTTAATACGAAAAGACTTATTTTTGTAAACCTCAACTCAAGCCTATTTTCCAATATCGACAGTATATCAATTAAATCTATAGAGATATATAACAATGTACTTACTGCCATCACTATGAGCAACACCCTCACGTAACAAAAAATAACGTAAACCTTCCATGGTGTACAATTCAGAAGCCGCTAATGGATCGACCACATTGTTTTTACTCTTTGACATTTTCTGGCCATCAACCGTCCAATGAGAATGCACAAATAGTTGTTGTGGTGGTTCAAGACCTGAGAAAAAACATATAACAGAATTATAAAAATAAACATAAATAATGAAACAGTTAATTAAATAATTCATCACTTACCGGCCGCTATTAAAAATGCCGGCCAATATATGCCATGAAATTTCAAAATATCTTTGCCCAAAACTTGCAATTTTGGCGGCCAATTTGTTTTGAACTTAGGGTCCGGGTAACCCGCTGAGGTTAGATAATTCACCAGAGCATCCAGCCACACATAAATAGTTTGACTAGGATCATGGGGTACTGGTATTGCCCATGGTACTCTTTGAGCTGGTCTTGAGACCGAAACATCCGGCAAAGGTTCGGACAACATATCAAATAAAATCTTTTCAAATTTCAAAGGTTTCACCTTATCACCCTGTTTCAACCAATACAATACTTCAGATTGTAATTTAGATAAACGAAACATATAATTCTGTTCCTCAGTCCATTCAACAGGGTGGCCGGATTCCAAAGAAAATCTTTGGCCTGTTGACTCGTCTAAACGTAGTTGAGACTCGGTTAAGAATGTTTCATCAGATACACAATACCAGCCTTCATAATTGGCGGAATATATGTGATTTTTGTCCTTAAGAGTTTGCCAAAAGTGACTAACCGCCTTTTTGTGGCGATCCTCTGTGGTGCGTACAAAATCTGTATTTTGTATGATGGCTTGTTGAAATACACTGCGATATCTTGCCGAGATATCTTGGCAATATTGTTCAACTGGTATGTTGTGATATGTGGCTGCCTCCTGAACTTTCGTACCATGTTCATCGGTACCCGTGCAAAGAGTGACT
Source organism: Lucilia cuprina (assembly GCF_022045245.1). Lineage (NCBI taxonomy): Eukaryota > Metazoa > Arthropoda > Insecta > Diptera > Calliphoridae > Lucilia > Lucilia cuprina. The sequence goes on from NC_060952.1 coordinate 35,884,571, forward strand.
GCATGAGCATGTTCAGGATGTTTTAGTTTTTCATAACGGCAAGCAGCATCAGCGATAACGGCCGAATAGAGATGTCCAATATGGGGTGCTTAAATGGGACATTAAAAAAAACAAAACCATCATTGCAAATTCTAACTGGAATGTAAAAACTTACCCGCATTTACATAGAATATGGGAGTTGTTACATAAAACGAAGAATGGGCTGCAGCACACAATCTTCTTATGTTTTGAACTCTTGGTATTAACATGATTTTTGTTTATTTTCATTTAATTAATAGAGTTTCTTTAATTTAAATTACGAAATCGCACTAAAATTTACACTCACGATAAAAAAAGCCCGGCAATAACTAATTTCCAAACAGCTGTTATTTGTTATTGTTGTCATATGCTCAGTGGTGAAAAACGAATACAACCCTATGTATGTCGAGTTTTTAGGGTGCTACTTTAAATAAATTTGTTTATTTATATTATAAAATTATTTGTATAAAAGACGTGATACACGGTTGTTAGATCTTATAACGGTTAGAAAATATTTAACAATCGTCTGAACTTTGCAACGTTGCCAGACGACAATATTTGTAAGTTGGCAGTGTTATTAGACATTTTCTGTATACATAACATAAGGTTTTCAGAACTTTTAATGTTGGCAGAATAATGTTCAAAAAATGATGATGAATAATATAACAAGTAATAACAAAAAAAGTATAATTCAACATCATCATCTTCACAGAAAAAAGTTTCAGCATAAATATTATGAAACGCATTCATTGACAAAGTTAATAAAATTAAGTAGAATCCTGAATGGTATAAACTTTTTCATATTAATTTTTTCAAACAAAATATAGAAGCCTTGATTTCAAATATTTTAAATTAAAATTATATTTATCGTTTTGTTAAAAACGCTTGAAGTTTTCTTTGGAAATTTTTTATTTCTTTACGTTTTTCGGATTAAAATCGATAAAAAGTTCACGAAATATGATAAAAAGATATTTGCAGATTTGAAAATTTTCATATATATATTTTTTTTTTTTTTCAAACAAAATCTAAACTTAAAATATTTTTAATTGGATTTATATTTATCTTGTTATAAATTTAATTTTTTATTTCTTTATGTTTTTCGGATTAAAATCGATAAAATCTTCGCGAAATTTGCCAGATATTATGATAAAAATATATTTGCTGATTTGAATATTTTCATATTTATTTTTTTCAAACAAAATCTAGACTTAAAATATTTTTAATTGAATTTATATTTTTCTTTTTGTTACAAATTTAAGAAAATTTCTTCGGATATTTTTTTATTTCTTTATAATTTTCGGATTAAAATCGATACAATGTTCACTAATAAAGGATTACTATCTACTAAATATGGAAAAAGTTTAGTGGATAATGGAAGTTTTTGAAACATAAACATCTTACAAAAAAGTAAAAATTCAAAAAAATTCCATTATGTACAAATTCATAAATTTTATGAACTTTTAATATTCTGAATAAAAATGGTTTGGGGAAAAAAGTCATGTTCGATTCACAATATTTATTACCAAAGTTTTATTACCAAATTCATTCCAAATATGAATTATTTTTTTCTTTGTTAACATAATTTATTTTATAAAAAATTTTTGGTTTTAATTTTTATTTACATAATATAAAAAACTTTTTAAAGTATGCAACGGCTCTATGAAAATGTAACTCTGTTTAAACCCCTTATTTCAAAATACAGTTCTCATGTGGTGAAATTAAACATAAGATGTTATCATCTTACTGTGAATAACTATATTTTTGGTGTTCTTCTTCGCGCCCTTTTGCAATAAACAAATTGTTTTTCTCTTCTGCGTATTTTTCACAAATTATTTTATTTTTTAAGCTTATTATAAATTACAAATAGTTAACTAAATTTCTGAGAAACAGAACAATATATTTTTAACTATAAAATGCCTAGTTAAATAAAAAAATGGGTAGAATCTGTCCAATACTTAATCATCCTCTAAAGGACGGTATTCTAGTCGACGATGATGCTTTAGTAAAGTTTATACAAAAAAGGAATGTTGATTTTTTGCCCAACGAACTTGTGTGCCGATCATGTAAACGAGAAATTATAAAATTATACAATAAAAAATTAAAAAAAGCAATTGAGTTGCATAAATCACGTTTGCACGATGGCTCAATTTCATCATATAAAACCTCATCTAGAGCATCTACAATATCGGAACACTCGTTAACAATTAATGGTTCAAGACAAAGTGTACAGCATGACGTGACGCAAAATGGTAGAGCCAGCAATACTAGTAAAAGAACGGAGCAGAACCTTAGCAAAACTAGTTCGATTGTACAAAATAATAATCACAGTGAAATTTCCGGTGGTAAATCACATGCGAAACAAACCACTGAAATCTCTGTAAGCTCAGCTAGCATAAGGCTATCAACCAGTATTAGTAATTCACATTCCATATTGCAGGAGAATCAACAAAACCAAAATAATGTTATAGTGAACATTCCAATGACAAATGGCAAGGAACATGTGACGATACGTAAAAGAACCATTAAAGATTTTTTAACGGTCAAACCTAAAAGTGCAACAGAGGCAACTAAAATTCTGCAATCTAAAAAACCTGATGAAATACCTCATATTACTTGTGATTCGGAAGATAATGATGATGTAGTAAGAAGACTTTCTCAACAGCCAGGAACTAGCAATGCTGCAACAGCAACTGTTAACTCTAATAAAAGACCAATTTCAGCTATTGTGGATAGTGATGATGATGATGAACGTCTTAGTTTAAATGCTTTTAATGGTACTCGTTTGCCACATGTACAGCCTTTTCCACCCAAACGCAAAACAAATCCAGCTGCTACTAAACCCTTGGGATATGATATTATGAATGAATATATAAAAGACGTTACAGGAGGATAAGTTACTTGTATATGCATTAAAGTTAAGTTGGCGTATGTAAGTGTGTGTTTAATTAATTATACTTATAAACATTATTTGTAATAGATTTGTTTTTTTTATAAATAAAGTAATTGTTCAATGCTTTTTTAACTTTACAAAAATTCCAGCAATTTTTAATGTCCTTTTGGGAAATGCTCATATGTATTGTTTTTTGAGATTAAAGGATACTTTAAAGTGAAATAAGTATCACATTTAATTGTAGCACTCATAGGAGATATTCTATTGGTAGGTAAGTCTTACCTATCAGAAGAATATTCGACCGAGTTCTGTAACCATAGAATTTAGATGTTTTGATACGTTCTAAGCTTTTCTCTTACATTTTATCTATGTTTTAATAAAACTACATAAATTAAGTTTTAAATGGTTTTTTATTGTTTTTATTTCATTTATTTAGTTTTTTTTTTTGGTTTATTTCGTAACACATTTAGTAAGAAAATAATTGAATTCAATTTTATGCTAATATTTAGTTATAAACTATTCGATTATTATTTTTTGTTTTGTATTATTTTATTTTTCTTCATTTGCAAATACATTAATTAATTTTTTTATGACTTTGGTTTTTATATACTATTAGTAACTTGTTTTTTTTCTATAAAATAATTATTTTTATATTTTGTGATCTGTACAGTTAAAGGGAGGAAAGGGCTTTTATTATTCGTATATTTTATTAAGCAATCAATAAAATTGTTTTTTCTATAGTTTTAAATTCTAATTGAAAACTTTTCAATATTTTTGAATTAAGTATTTATATATTTTATTTTCAAAACGGTTTTATATTAATATAATTTGTTTTCTTGGATTTTTGTATAATTTTTAAATAATTTTCTATTGTTTAGCTCTAGTTTTATTATATACAGTTTTGAAACACGAGTTTTTATTAGGTAATAACAGAATCAAATATTAAAAAATATGTTAATTAAATGAATGATATTGAAATTAAAATTAATAAAAAACAATCAAATTTTCAATTATCATGTGATATCTCCAATTTTCAGATTGGAATCATAGAATGAAACTATGAACAGACCGGACGGGGTTCTTGATTTGAAAGGTATTCTTAGTATTTAGAATTAAAAGAAAAAAGATAATTTTGAAACATAATGTATTTTGAACCTGTTCTTCTAAATTAAAACAAATACCTTTATAATAGAGCCCTTAATATACAGAGTTAAAAATCTTGGCTAAAAAAATTGAAATTACCGCATTTAATTATCCTTTGAATAATAATATTTTGGATTCTATGGAACTGTATGTTAAAATTCTTTGGGACATATTAAATAAAAATAATTTTCACAAAGTGTTTAGTAGATTATATGTTTTAAAACGAGTACAAACAGAACAAGTATGAATGTATAGTCGAGCGTTGCCGACCATATGATACCCTACACCAGTCAGTATGTATGTTAAAAATGGGGATTATTAAAAAATAAAGTATTTGGTTTGTTTTTAACTTTATTTCTTTTAACTTTTTAACTTTATTTCTTTTAACATTTATGTAGAATTTAAAAGTGTTATTAGTGTTTGTAAGTGAATTTTGACCTTTAAGTCATTTTCTGAAGGGGAGTTTGTATGGGGGATAGGGTCAAATGAAGCCCGATCATTACAAAAATCAGTAATATCATTTAAAGTTCTATAAAACTAAGTTTTGTCGACTTTTGTTAACATAATAGATCATTGAAATTAATTATAAGCCAAAAGGCCCTATTTGGAGGGTACGGTTGTATGGGGGCTAGACGAAATAATGGACCGATTTTAACCATTTTCAATAGGCTTCATCCTTGGGCCAAAAGAAGCGTGTGTGCCAAATTTCATCCAATTATCTTGAAAATTGCGATTTGTACCTTGCGCACAAGGTTTACATGGACAGCCAGCCAGACGGACGGAAATAATTCTAAACCGATTGGTATACTTTAAGGTGGGTATAGGACGAATATTTTTGTATGTTACAAACATCAGCTCAAACCCAATATACCCTCCCCACTAAAGTGGTGTAGGGTACAAAAATCCAAGTTTCTTGAATAGCGCCTGTGGAGCTAGTAATATTGTCATTACTTCTGCAAACTGTTCTGTGAAACATTATTGTGATTCTAATCTATTTATAAATACTTAGTTTCAAAGAACTAGTTATTTAAACATTATTACTAAACGAGTAAACGAATGTCGAGTGCTTTACTGGGTAGACTTGAGAGCTTTCGAAGAAATTCCCCGAATCATGAAAAGGCATACTAAATCAGTACTAAGCTCCAATATATTTAGACTATTTGAATCTTTTACCAATTTTCGCTTCAGTTCCATTCCCATGATCATAAAAATCACTCTGCTGGATGAAACCCAAACAATAAATACTAACCTGACAATTTCCCAGCATATAACGGCGTATCACTACCGATCGGGTTCTGGAATCGAGTATATGCTGCTTTGTACAAAGAATTATTGAAGATAGAACTATCTAACCTATTACCTTAAACCAACATTCTCTCCCCGTGATTCACTACGTAGATCGCGAAGGAACCTCAACCAACTGATCAACGTTTTTCTTCAAGTAGGATTTCTAAATATAATTTAGACAATCATAACACATGCCAACAATTTTTTTTATCAAAGTATACTACATACTTGGAATTTGTGGGATTTAAGATATTGTGTTGAGAAGTTCTAAAAAACAAGTTTTTTTGTCTTTTTTTAAGACGAAGACAACTTACTCCATACATTTTTTTATGTTAGCTTTAAAATGAAAGCTATTTCGAGATATCTTTACCTTTATATTAAAATTAATTGAAAAAAAACTGAATTTGCATATGAAAATACCCTTTGAATTGTTTTAAAATCTGTTATAGTTGCCGAGATATTATCCGTTAAAGTTGACGGATTTTGAATCGATTGGAACATGGTCGTACATTGTTGTTCATTATAAACTGTAACTGTCCCCATTATAGTAGTTAAGGTTATAAAAAAAAAACATGAATATACCAAAAGTCTTAAGTTTTCAAGCTTTAGATGAAGATATCTAAAGGGAGAAAGAATGCATGTCAGATGTCTTCTGACATGTCTTCGGGCATATTCATAATGAAAAATGTGAATGTGAATGTGTAAATTTCCATAAGATAACAGCTCGCTAGTTAGCAGGTATAAATTATGCCATATCAACACATAGACTATCAGATGGTATACAAAATTTTACTCAAATTTCAGTACACGATATCTTTAATCCCAGATAATGATGGAGCAAATCTGAGATCAGATCGGATTTATCGCTGCTGTAACTTGTTCTCAGGGTTTCAACCTTGCAAATTTTATCGGCCAGAAGTGGTATATATATAGGGTTTTTCTTAAGCTTTCCTAGAACTACTTAAGAAATTAGAAAAAAACCTAATTGATTGCAGAACTGTTCCATATAACCAATGTCAAAACGCATTCACAAAACTTGCTCCGAAGATGTCTTTGAACATAATAATGTGATGTTTGGAACATAATCGTGAGTTTTAGAAATAATTGTAAAACTGAGTGACGAATATCACTGTCATTTTCTGAATCTTTATTATAGCGATTACAAAGTTCAATCATTTCGTATGTTTATTTTGTTGAAATCATGTATCATATAAAAAAAATAAAATAAAATGTTCTTCTTACTTTTTAAGACATGAACGGAGTGAAGGCCAAACTTTTATTAGTTTCTGTTCTATAATTCAATCCCAACTAAACAATCCAAATATGAATTACAAATTAAACTTTATCATATTTTAAAGTTTAAAATTTAAACATTCAAAATTAAAATAAAAAACAAATCATAATTTTGTTTAAATAATTTTTTTAATAACTTAAAACATTTCGAAAAAAATACAAATTATATATGTAAAAATTATACAAATCTAAATATTTTATACAGGTTTTGCAAAAAAAAGTTAAATTAAAATATTTATAATTAAAAATAGAAAAAAATACAAAGCTTACAACGAAAATTTCTACAATAAAAAAACAATACACAAACTAAACTACAAATTTTATACAGCATTTAAGAAAAAAAAAAAGTATGAGAAACTAAACTTAAATTTCGTTTTTTTTTAGAATAAAAAAGCTAAAAAGGAAGAAAAGCTATAAATTAATATCGTTCGACGTTCAAAGTATTACAAAATTGTTTAGTGTCACTAAAAAAATTAAAGAAGGAATGAATATCACTTGTATATAATTTTCATTTTATAATGAAGATAATTATACTTAATTAATAATTTTTAATTTTTTTTTTTTTAATAAATATTACATTAAGGTTTAAAAATAAACTTAAAGTGATGTTTTTCAACATATGTTTAGAAACTTAAATTAGTAAGCAGTTTTATTTTTTAGTAAGAAAGATGGACAAGAAAGATTTTCTTTTGGAAAAGATTCAAAATTAGAGATCGAAATTAATTTGTATACTATTTCAAACAATAGCGTACAAATTAGTTTCTTAAAAAAAATAAAAAAAACAAGTGTTTAGAAAAATTTTGTGTAAAAATTTTAATTTAGATCACTTGGCCGTAATAATCGTCCATCTATCTTCGTTAGTATTAATAATAGTTACTCTTTTTTTTCTCTAAATCGAAATCAGTGCGTTTATAGTTTTAGAATAATATTTAGCAGGGTCACCGAAAATGTAAGTTATTGATGTTCTCAGCGAAAATAAAATTCACCAAATATTGATTTTTTTTTTTTTGAAAACATCAGAACATCTTATGTTTTCTCCATACCTAAGGGACCTTTCTAATATATAATAGTATTAAATTATATAATAACTAATTAACTTCTTAACTTAAAACTATTTTCTTAAGGACGTCGTCGTCGATGTTATTGTGCTGGCGCTACTCGTTTTAGAAGGGGGTTCAAATTTTTGCGTTAATGATGCCACTGTAGTCGATGGTTTCCCCGAAATCGTTGATCTAGCAGCTGCTGTGGTAGTGGGTGCTGTTGGGGCCTTTGTTGGCTTCTTTGCATTGATGTTGTTGTTGAATGAAGGCTTTGCCGACAATGGCTTGGGTTTCTGTATGGTAGCACTTGGTTTATTGGCCACACCATTTGCTGGCAGTGTTTTTTGTGTTACGCTTTTTTGACCAAAAGTTTTAGCCTTGGCTGCTCCAGCTCCGCTAAATTTATGTATCGCTGCACTAGATGATGCCGATGATGATGAGCTGGCTGCTGCTGTGTTTGTTGAGTGAGGCGGTGGTTTAAAACTTGAAAATGCATTGGTGGGTGAAATATCGGATCTTGTGGGGGCCACTCGTGCTATGGGCGCATTCACTGGAGCTGGCCTTAAATAGGATGTTTGGGGTTGTGTTGTACTTAAACTAGTTTTAGTATTTGTATTTATTTGAGACTCTTTTGTGGCGGTTGCTTCTTTTTTCACTTCCTCCACTTTGGGTTTTTGTGTTTCATCTTTGGATTTTTGTTTAACTAGATTCGTAGCTGTGGCTGAATATATCGAATCGCCACCATTACGCTTTTCAATTTCATTGACTATTTCACCCAACAGTCCCATATCTGTACTACTCGCCACACTATTACGTTGGCTACCCACCAAATCACTGCGTCTAATAGTCTGGGCAGCTGGTGGTATTTCATCTATAACCGAATAGATGTTATCATTTTCATTGGTGCTAGCTCGCTGCAAGGGAGAGTCTTGTTCCTCTACACTGGCCAAAGGCTGTTCGACAAACTCACAATCATCGTAGGTGTGTTCTGGTCCACGTTTAACTGCTATGGGCAATTGATAACCAGACGATGTAGTTGAATTGGTTTTCTTTAATGGTGGTGGTCTAGGCGGAGGACTTTTCGGTCTTGCCGCATTTAGTGTTTGCGAGGAAACGGCACTTTTAGGTCTACTTTGTCCCTGGGCGGTTTGACGCATAGAACCAAAGGTTGGTATATTGGCTTTTTTAGTAGGCGAACGCATAGATTGGGCACGTTTAACTAGATTTTTGGTTTCTTCCTCTTTGGGTGTTAAAGTTTCCGAATCTGAATTGGAGGATTCACCAGGCGGTGAATTGTTGAGGGGAATGGGTGCGGATATTTCTAAATTTTTCAATTTCTCACGATCTATATAGGTTTTTTCCTTTGGCGGCACTTTTTCTTCTTTCTTTAGAAACGAAGTTATGCGCCGTATGGTGCCATCTCTTTTGACATTTAATTTGGGATCATTGTGTAAAGGTACTGGTGGCGGTGGTGCCGGTTTTAAGAATTCCACTTCTGGTACCGTTGGAGCTGGTCTAGTAGGAGACATTGTGAGTGTGGAATTCTCTAATACTGGCATGGAAATTATGGGACGAGCAGTAGAACCAGGATTTGGGGGAGGTAAGGCTGGGCCTGGTGCTGTATTGGGGGCAATAGGAACTGCAGGAGCTTTCCTCGTTAAAGTGCCATTCAATTTAACTTCACTGGGCTTGAGAGGAGGTGGTGGTGCAACTCTCTGTGGTACCTGCATTGAATTATCCTGTAAAGTTGGCTGTACATAGGCTACATTTGGTCCGGTAAAGTTATTGGTCGGTGAGGTGGCATCGTTTAGAGGCCTTAAGGTGAAACCTTTAAATTTGCCATACAAACCACCATTGCCCACATTATCATTCGAATCACTCGGCGATTTCAACAAAGCCGAATTCATATCATCCGTACTGCTGGGTGTAGATTTGGGTAAACCGTTAGCCTGCATTTGATTGCCGCTATTAGCGTGTGGTCCTCTAGGCGGTTGTTTAGCACCGCTGGCTGATTTAATACTAAAAAAATAAAAAATCATTTAAAGAATTAATAAAATAATAAGTTTGTTTGTAACATTGTATTGTAACAAATATTTTTCCATCGAAAAAAGTATAGTGTTTTCTTGTGTAATATTGTAGTGTTTCTTTTAAAGTGTTTTAAAGTTTAACATACCCATGCCTTAGATGTATGGTAACCATAAAGCCAATAATAAATTAACCAATCACCCAACTAAAAGTAAAGCTAGACAGACAGGCACAAACAAATATGTATGTATTACAAAACATCTAAATCTAAACAAGCTAAAATAATTAAAATGTTTAATGGTAATATAAGAAAATTAAAAAAGAATATATAAAATAATAATAAATAAACCAAACACCATGCAAAAAAAAGAAAAAACAAACAATGATAAAGTAAATTTAATGATAAATAAATTTATTCAAATTCAAATAGTTACATAAAATTATAATGAAAATTCTTACAACTAATTAGGTATAAAGAAAACATAAAAACAATAATAACATTACTTTGAAAAATTGTTACAAAATATGAATTTCGAGTCGATTGTGGTCTAAACAAAGTCTTAGGGCGGGTTTCTTACTCCTCAGTTAAACTAGGCTAAACTTGCTGTTATATTAAACTCGGAACAAATTTAGGCGGACTTTGACCGATGATTGTGTTTTTTAGTTTTAGATTTAAGCTCGGTTAACTTTGTTAGTATTGTCAACTTTTCACTCAAAAACATAAACAAAGAACAGCTGTTTTTTGCAAACAATACTTTTGTAAAATTGAAAATTTTGGAAAAATATATAATAAACATTTAAAACAATAATAAATAAAATAAAACAAATCAGAAAATTGTAATTGACTTAAAATATTAAGTGTTTGTTCTTCCGAAATCATTGTTTTATTGTTTTCGTTAATTGTGTTTTCTCACTTATAACTTGTGTTTAATTGGCAAATTACACTCAGTTAAACCAATATAATAAGTAATTTTACTGATAACTGAAAAACACGAAACATATATTAAACCAGGTTTAACCAAAGAATGAAGATCATCTTTATCAGAAAAACTCGCCATCAGTTTTAGATTTAAGCTCAGTTAACTTTGTTAGTATTGCCAACTTTTCACTCAAGAACACAAACAATGAACAGCTGTTTTTTGCAAACAATACTTTTATAAAATGGAAAATTTTGGAAAAAAGTTAAATAAACATTTAAAATAATAATAAATAAAACAAAATAAATCAGAAAATTGCAATTTACTTAAAATATTAAGTTTTTGTTCTTCCGAAAGCATTGTTTTATTGTTTTTGTTAATTGTGTTTTCTCACTTATAACTTGAGTTTAATTGGCCAATTACACTTAGTTAAACTAAGATAATAAGTAACTTTACTGATAACTGAAAAACACGAAACATATATTAAACCAGGTTTAACCAAAGAATGAAGATTATATTTATCAGAAAAACTCGCCCTTTAAAAGGTGTAAAAAATGACTTCAAAAATTGTTGGTCTGTAGTTGGAAGTAATAGAATGTACAAGTTTAGTAGTAGGAGGCAGTAAAAAAGTTTTAGTCAAAGTGTTTTATAAAATCAGTCGAGTTTTTTTTTATAATAATAATAATAATAAAATATAAATTAAACATAATTAAACATAACTCATACCAAAATAAAAATTTGAATAAAATACTAAATACTTAAACAAAGAAATCCAATTCTACTTTAGGGTAAATATATAATTTGCAGTGTTGTATTTGTAATAAATGACATGCTGTGAATATCCTTAATTATATTTTAAATATAACTTTTTGTTTAAAAAAACATGCACATTTAAGTAATGAAATAGGTAGATATATATAAAAAAATAATACTACAACGTAAATTTTCAACAAAATCACATTTTTTTCTTTGCAACAATTGAAGCGTTAATTTCTTGATAATTTTTTTTTTTTGCTTTTGGACTATAACATTTTTACATTCATGCTTGAATAAAATTCGATGGAAATTTGCAAGACTTTTTGTTATTGGAAAAAATAATAAGAAAGTAAAAAATTTTAAAATTTTATATAATTATTAAGAAATAAAAGGTATTTAAAAGAAATCAATAAATTTATTGTGGTATTATTGAAAGTTTTATCATCTAAGATTCACATGAACGATTTTTCAAATTAGATTATAAAAAATTTTGTAATAGAAAATGTTTCGGACTGATCTTTAAGATACTTGTTATTATTGAATTTCCAGTTTACACAACACTTTTGCAAAACTTTCTCAAATCAAAATTGTATTAAACAAATTGACAAATAGGCGGATGGACACGGCAATATCGCCTTAGAATATAATGAGACCTAGCGTTTAAAAAAAATATTACACTTTTCCAGTATAAACTTTTGAAAACCATAAAAAAATCTTCGAAAAATACTCAAATATAACAATTTGCACTTTTACAAAACCTTTCACTAATCTCAACTGATTAGAATCGTATTAAAAACAAAACAAGTATGAATGTATAGTCGGGCGTAGCCGACCATATGATACCCTACACCAGTCAGTATGTATGTTAAAAATGGGGATTATTTAAAAAATAAAGCATTTGGTTTATTTTTTTAACTTTATTTCGGAATATTTTTTTGCAAAAAAGAGATTTTTTTAAGAGGGCTTAAAGGGTAGTAGGGCAAAATATGGCCCTATCCTTAATAATGTTGGTAGGGGGAGTTAAGTCTTCTTCAATATTATTTATGTAGAATTTAAAAGTGTTATTAGTGTTTGTAAGTGAATTTTGACCTTTAAGTCATTTTCTGAAGGGGAGTTTGTATGGGGGATAGGGTCAAATGAAGCCCGATCATTACAAAAATCGGTAGTATCATTTAAAGTTCTATAAAACTGATTTTTGTCGACTTTTGTTAACATAATGGATCATTTAAATTAATTATAAGCCAAAAGGCCATATTTGGGGGGTACGGTTGTATGGGGGCTAGTCGAAATAATGGACCGATTTTAACTATTTTCAATAGGCCTTGGGCCAAAAGAAGCGTGTGTGCCAAATTTCATCCAATTATCTTGAAAATTGCGGCCTGTACCTTGCGCACAAGGTTTACATGGACAGCCAGGCAGCCAGCCAGATGGACGGACGGACATAGCTTAATCGATTCAGAAAATGATTCTAAGCCGATTGGTATACTTTAAGGTGGGTATAGGACGAATATTTTTGTATGTTACAAACATCAGCACAAACCCACTAAAGTGGTGTAGGGTATAAAAACTTAAATGGTAAACAAATTTTGAAAATTTTAACCAAAAATGTAAAATTAAACGAAAAAAAATATATATTCAAATCACAGTGTCTTGCATTATTTCAACATCGAATCCAAAGAGTATTGAATGTTACAAATGATAGACACACCTATTGGTTTCATCATTAATGGTATAAGTTGTGCCATCTACAAGTGCAAGTGGATTTGTGGTGGAATTTAAACGAACATCAGTGATTTCAAATTTACGTCTCAGTGTATTGACTTGATTTGTATTTGAGTTCGTATTGGACTTAGATTTTGAGTTTATTTCAGCTGATGAAGTCTTAATATTTTTATTATTCACATTAATATTTTTAACTAAATTATTATTATAATTGGTAGTGGTCGTAGTTGCTGTTGTTGTTGGTGGTGGTGAAGGAGTGGTACCATTAGCAGTGCTAGTGGAGTTGGTAGCCGATGAATTCTTTTTCTTAGACCTGCTAATGCTATCAGTATTATAATTATTATTATTATTTACACTGGGTGGCGGTGGTGGAGGCTTTAAAATAGCTTGTATTTTCGTATTTATATGAGGAGGTTTCGTTATATTCGCCATTATTGGTTTTTTGTTCGTTGTTGCAATTTCGTTGTGAGATTTTGAAATAGTTAAATTTGTTTGTTTTGTAAATTTGGAAAAATTTTCATTAGATACTGAGGTATGCAAATTATTATGAGATTTACGTGTTGATAACTTGGGTGTGGTAGTGCAAGAAATTGTTGTATTTTTGATTATGGTTAATGGTAGTGTTGTTTTTGTTATTGTTGCAGTTTTATTTGAAATTGAAGTTGTAGTATCGGGTGTTTTTGTTGCAGTTTTTGTAAGTGTTGTTGTTGTTGGTTTTAGTTTAACACTAGTTTTAGGTGATAGAGAGGAATTACATTTGAAAGTAGATGTAGATGAAGAGGTAGAAGGTGAAGAATAGGTAGTGGAAGAGGAGGGGGAATTCAAACTTTTACAAATATTAGGTGTTACTGTGGTATACGAACTAGTGCTAAAGGATAAACCATGTTTTTGATTTGATACATACATATTTTCAGCCAATTTGCCACCAACGAAGAGCGGATGATGACGACAATAGTACATGAAGAAACAGAACGCTGCCATAATGGGTAGAACGGCAAAGAAGAAGATATACAAAAAGCGTTGGAAAGCTTCGTGACCTAAAAGAAAATTTCAAAAAATAATTAAAGAAAAGTCATTATAATGATATTAAAAATACATACTATTAGGATTGGTGGCTGGACCACTGTCTACTGAACCTCCTGGTCCTGGCATTTTACAAGTAGGTCCCGTAAATCCTATATTACAGTGACAATTACCCTTGCTATTGCATATACCATTGCCATTACAATTCTCCGGACATTCCTTGCCCATTCCAGTATAACGCAAATGTTCTATGGCTAAACACTTCTGGTCAACACACATTTTATTATCACCACATTTGGCGCCATTAGGTGTTAATCCCGGATCCATAAACTGTAAACCCAAATCGACTAAAGCTGATCTACAGGGCACAATATTGTTGTCGTGCGTTATAAAAGAATGCGACAAAACCGCCGCTGTTTCCATGCCAAATTCTAGTTTCTCATTTAAATGTCGACAGTGTAACATGCCACACAAAGCATTCTCTTCTTCACAGGCTATATAGGTACTATTCAAGCGATTGTAACCACAATTACCCACTCTCTGGCCTTGGACATTCATTTGGGCATAACAAGGTTCAGAGTTTTCTCCTGTTGGTCCCCATAATATGCGACATTGATATGAATGAGATCTACAATTGCCCTGATAACAATAAGCCTGGCCATTGTCACACTCTTCTGTGTCACGTTTGAAAACATCACGCGGACAATACTCCGATTCTCCGGTACAATATTCGGGCAAATCACATTCATTTTCCGCATTACGACATTCGGTGCCGGCAACTTTGGGTCGACAGGTGGTTAAATCACAACATTCTCCGGTGGCACAAGAGGCATTTGTATGCAACATACAAGTATAAGGATCACAGCAGGTATTTTCACAATAATTGGGCAGACCACAATCACACTGTTCGCCCGGTTCCACAAAACCATTGCCGCATTGTGGCGAATCGAATAGTTTAGTGGGTTTATTGCGTAGACAATAGTTCATGCCTCTTGAAAAGGCAATATTTAATTGATCTATGCTACAGGAACTCCAATGGGTGGGTAATACTGACGTACTACTGGCAGACATAATACACTTTTCATCTTGACACTTGCAATCGGAGGAGTCATGTTCCATGCCAAAATTATGACCCAATTCGTGGGCCATTGTGGTGGCCACAACACCAACTACAGGACTGTGTTCTACACTAACACTGCCAGAGTATTCGTGGGTGCAAATGGGTCCTTTAAAAGCTTTGCCTGTAAGTATTAGGAAAGATTAATAATATTCTATTATATAATATATGTCACCTAAAAGTAGTCTTTAGTTTTTAATATATAGAAAAGCCTTAATGTTATGTTTTAATTTTTAGTACTATAAATTTTTTTGGGTACAAGAGAAGAAGACCAAACTTAAAAAGTTAAAAGACAATTATTGCTGCAAGGGGACCGAATTAAAAATTGTTTTATATGCAATTTCAACTTACCTACTACACCCTTATCGAACTTAATTTTTGTCAACAGCTGAGCCGAATCATTTGGATGCTCCAATACCAATTTCGTGCGTCTATAATTCAAAAAATTTCTTAAGGTTACATCAGCATCAGGTGTTATTTCAATTTCATTTGATTCATTCCATATAACAACACCCACTAAAGCTATGAAAATATTTAAAGGAACATAGAGCTGGAAAATAAAGAAAGATTAAGGAAATCGTTTCAAACCCATCTTTCTATCTTATAAAGTTACACTTACAGCATTCATAATATTGGCCAAATCTTTACAATGTTGATGAACTTTTTTGATATTTTCATTAAAAGATTTAAACGCTTTATTGTCCACCACTATAACGATTTCCACATAGGATGAATGTTTATTGGAATTATAGGGTCCGCGTATCATATTACTGTCATCATAAGAACGTTTATGCTGTAAGGGAGAGAGAGAAATAGAAAGTGATTAAAGAGATCAATAAAATCGTAGTAAGAGAAAAACACTTACCCTTAAAATGCGATTAAATTCTAAGCCATCTATATGATTGGCTATATCAGGCACCTTATTGTCTTCCAAATTCTTGAGAAAATCTTGTTTTTCTTCATGATGTTCATGATCATAACCACAAGTGGTATTTTTAGTAAAATCACCATGTCTATAGAAAATTAAGAAAATTGTATTAAAAGCTTATATATTTTTTAGAAATTAATTTTTTTTATGTTGTTTTACTTTTGTCTTTAACTGTATACTCAAACAATTCATCATATTGTTTTTTTATAAGCTAAATTTTGAAATTAATACGAAAAACAAAATTAATTTCCTAAAAGGAAAATCCACTCTATTAAGTATTCAATAAGCAGGAAGGAACTAATTCCTATACGTTTGTCTTGATCTCATAAAATAACCAAACATTTTATTAACTATTATTTTGTTTTGTAATCATCTCTCCCATACCTCCCCATTCCCATGTCAACGCTGAATAGTGCGTGTAGACAATAAACATTTAATATTGTTCTTTCGTTGTCTATTTCCATTTGTTTGCCAAATAAACCACAAACAAATATTTAGTCAAGTGTTTTGTTTATTTTGGCCAGTTATACCAGCAGCTAACTGAAAGTATTAACCACAAACTTTTAGTCATAAACATGGAGCGTTCCCTCAATGAGTATGTCAAAGCTAATGGTATATTTACTTTATTGGCGTGTGCTGTTGGATGTTTAGACGTTATAATAAATATTTGAAATATATGTATTTTCGAATAATATAGACTTCTGTAATTGTGCTTTTAAACGTCATAGTAAAGTTTTAATAAATTTTGGTAAACGTTGAGTAAATAACAAATCAATTTGAAATTTACATTACAAGTACAAGTGATATTAACAAAAATAAAAAATTCCATAGCTGACAAAACAGTAAATACTTAAAGATTTCATATTATTGGTTTTAATAATTGATCAAGAAATTTTGAAATTAATTTTGAACAAATAACAAATTTCCTTAAATTTTTTAAGTTCAAAACTTAAACAAAAGTTATTTATTTTCGATATTTTTTCAGATTTAAACGAATTTCGATTTTTCAAACAATTTCATATTTAGTTTCGAAAACAGATAGCATAATGAAAGGAGAAAGAATACTAGAATTACACCTAGGTCACTATCGGCACAGGGTGTACAGAGACGTCACGAGCAAAAAGCTATTTTCCTCTCTTTCGCACAAAACGAATTCAATGATTTTTATACCCTACACCACTATAGTGGGGAGGGTATTATGCGTTTGTGCTGAAGTTTGTAACACCCAAAAATATTGGTCCTAGACCCACCTTAAAGTATACCAATCACCTCAGAATCACTTTCTGAGTCGATCCGTCCGTCTGTCTGTCTGTGTGTCCATGTAAACCTTGTGCACACGCTACAGGTCGCAATACAGGTCGCAAGATAATTTGATGAGATTTGGCACATACTCTTTTTTTGGTTCAAGGACGATTGCTATTGAAAATGGTTGAAATCGCTCCATTATTTCTCCTAGCCCCCATACAACCGTACCCCCCGAATCGGGCCTTTAGGCTCATAAGTACGTTAAATGTTTTATAATGTCAACGAAAATCAGCAAAAATTAGTTTTATAGAACAATAATTGACAATACAAATTTTTATTGTGATCGGGCCTCATTTGACCATAGCCCCCATACAGACTCCCCTTCAGAAAATGTCTTGATGGTCAAATTTAACTTATAATTACTTATAAAATGATTAAAATCTACATAAATGACTTTGTAGTAGACGTAAATTGCATCTACCAAAATTTATAAGGATAGGCTCATATTTACCCCTTCTCCCCTATGATCCCTCTTGTACAAAACCTCTCTTTTTTGTCAACAATAAGTAAAAATATTCCACAATAAACAAATTAAATGCTTTATTTAAAAAAATTCAAAATTTTAACATAGTGACTGGTGTAGGGTATCATATGGTCGGCAATGTCCGACTATAAATTCATACTTGTTTTTTATCTGGATTCGACTTTTTCCTTCGAAAATATAAACTGATGTAAAATTTATAGTTATTTTCCCATTTACAAAAATAATAGATAAAGTCATACTTGGATGTAATTTGCTTGCATGTTTTCTTTCGCGAACTGGAGCTTTGGAGTAACATGATGGGGTAGAAACCGCGGAACTTGCATCATTTTTAATTATTTTGAATTATTTATTTCTGAAATTGTCTTCCACACTGTTATTTTAGGCACTGAAACGCCAATCTGAGCTTTTATATTTATTAAACTCAAAGTTGAATTGTTCTTTTTGCGTATATTATGGGGTATTTCTCGCTGGGAAAGAGTTTTCTGACATGCTGATCACTTGGTTTGTGCTTAATTATCACGATAAATAAAAAAATAACAACTTTCTCAATTCTATCCAATTTCTGAGCAATTTGCCTAAATTTCAAAAGTTGGTCTTTTCTGGCCGAAATTTTACCTTTTGCAGGGTCAGAATGAAAAAAATCTACATGGTACATCAAAGACACAATATTTAGCTTTATTTTAGGACCAATTATATCCAAGTTTTTTGGCCTACTAATTTGCATAATAGGGTTTTATTGATTTGGTTTTATAATTATGCAACATTAAAATAACGGTAAACTTCCAGAAATGCAACAACAATAATCTCAAAAATATTTTTTTGTATATGTATAAATAGTAAATGCAAAAATGTATTATTTGTACACATTTTTTGTAGATCCATTCAATACTTGAAGAGAAATTCGAAAAATATATTTGTTCTTATAATTTTGAAACACACCTTATAAAATTATTTAACCAATCTGGATAAAGATCTTTTTAGATAAGCCGAGACAACAGGTTTTAAACAATTCTATAGATAGCTAATGGGAGTCTGACATAATTGTACAAAATGGGTCATTGGTGTACCATTGTACTTTTGAAGATCGAATTGTACTACAAAAAAAGTACTATTGTACCAATTTTGCCAACCCTTCTGTCAATGTCAACATTACAATCCTAACTTAACGGCAAGAATTCTTATGTAAAACTCTATAATCAACTTGGATAAAGATCTTATCAGATAAGCAATGACAATAGGCTTTAAACAATTCTAAAGAAAGACAATGTGAGTCAAACATAATTGCACAGAATGGGTCACTGGTGTACCATTGTACTTTTGCAGATTGAATTGTACCAACAAAAAGTACAGTTGTACCAATTTTACCAACCTAACTGTCAACTTTAATACCGCAGGCATTCTAGCATAACGATAAGAATGCTTATAAAAATCTATTTAACCAATCTGGATAAAGATCTTTTCAGATAAGCAGTGACAACAGGTTTGAAACAATTCTATAGATAGCTAATATGAGTCTGACATAATTGTACAAAATGGGTCATTGGTGTACTATTGTACTTTTGTAGATCAAATAAGTACTATTGTACCAATTTTGCCAACCCTGCTGTCAATGTCAATATTAAAATCCTAACTTAACGTCAAGAATGCTTATGTAAAACTCTTTAATCAACTTAGATAACGATCTAATCAGATAAGCAGTGACAATAGGCTTTAAACAATTCTAAAGATAACCAATGTGAGTCAAACATAATTGCACAAAATGGGTCAATGGTGTACCATTGTACTTTTGCAGATCGAATTGTACCAAAAAAGTACAATTGTACCAATTTTGCCCACCCAGCTGTCAATGTCAATTTTGCTATCGCAGGGATCCTAAGTTAACGGTAAGAATACTCCCATAAATCTCTTTAACCAATCTGGATAAAGATCTTTTTCAGGTAATCAGTGACAGCAGGTTTTAAACACTTCTATAGATAGCTAATGTGAGTCAGTCACATCTTAATTAATATAAATGACCGTTACTTAATATCCTTAACTATCCCTGTTTTATTGCCAAAATACAAAAACAATGAACGTGTAATAACTACAATCAAATAACTCACCTATACAAAAAATGTTCATCATACAATTGTCCATCACTGCCAGAGTGTATGAAAAATGTGTCAATGCCATCGAAAATGATGCCATTAATGCCGCCATTACACGTCGAAACAGCAACATACGATTGAGGTTGGTCACGTATAGAACCCTAATTGAATCAAAGTGCAAAAAAGAAAAGAAATAATTTAATTAAATTGAAAAAAATAAAATAAAATTCTTACTTTAGTTATATATAAAATATAAGAAAAATAATAAGTAAACTTGCCTGATAATGACACAATTCAATTTCAGTCTTGGTAAAATTTTTCACAACATGTCCTTGTGTTGTATTCGAATTTTGATAACGTAAAAAATGTTCTGAAGGCAGTAAGTCATCGTTACGTTTAAGATCAATTAAAATTTTTTGACCTTTATGATGATACGTTAAAGTGATATGAGATGCATGTAGACCATCCTGTAAGAATATGACAAAGAAATATATAAAAATGTGTATTATTAAAGTTAATATTAGTTTTATTAGTTTAAAATGTGTTTTGATTTTTAAAATTTGATTAGTTTCAGTTTAACCCACATAAAAAGTGGCAATGATTAAGTTAATGTTTGAGAAAAAGCCATATAAGTAAAAAAAGATTTAAAAAAAAGTGTTCAAAAATAGGTTAACTTGAGCCCACCCACTGTTTGATGTTTTTAAATGTCATGCGGTCTAACAACATTTAATAATAGAGTAAAGAATTTAAAAAAAAATAATATATGTATATAATTTATTTAATCATCTTTGGTGTTTGTATGATGTACATATATATGTTTTTGCTGTACGTATAGATAATTTCTTTATACGCTCTAGTTTTTGTCTTAATGTTGGCTTTTAGCCGTTTTCTTTTGAATATTTTTACCTATTTTCCGCCTGAATTGTTGCCAAAAGTTTTTACCCATAGAATTTTAATTAGTTTACATTTTACGTTGTGTGCGTTGAAACCAAACAATATTTATAACACTTGAATAAATTTTGCATTTTTTGCGGCCAAATAACTCTTTCCAAGTAAGTAGTTTTGCTGTAGGGGAACAACATAAAACTTTAAACAAATTTTCTATTCAAATAGGTTTTTAGCGAAGTATTGTATATTTTTAGCAAAAGTTGATATTTCTATGTTTTCATCGTAATGTTATTGTTGTGGACATGTCAATTCTCCCAGGCGAGAGAAGCTAGCATAGGTGTCGTGATATTAATTAAGGAGCACAACATTGCTAGTAGCTCGTGGTATGTCAAACCTAACACGATACATTTCATACAAATAGTCGATTAAGCCTGTCATAGTTAGATTTGATACTGTTGGAAGAGAGCCCGTTCTCATACCTACATTGAAACGTTTTTGAGAAATCGTCCTTAGATATTGGAAATTGTAAATATAAGTAACAATGATAGATTTCGTGGCAAATGTCCACTTGTTTGTGTTACAATTCTTTTTTTTTGTTTTCACAATCTCGATAAGCGAACCAAGTCTGTCCATCTTCTCCCTTTTCTTAAACCTCACTTGTAAGATTAAGATGGTTCGTAGCAGTGCTGATAATTCGAATAGCCAGTCAGTGGCTAAGGAAGACTAGTTGGTAACAGCTCCCCTCCAACGTACTGATCGGTTGTAAATTTTAGCGTTGTCCAAGTACGCCGTAACTGCGTGGGTCGTCCATCTCCCAAGAGAAATTCCAAAAACAAAATCAGCTGGTAAAACCTAAACAAGCGGATATCCAACCGGCTGGTTTTTGCCCGGTTGAACAAAGCGAGAATGGCTTGCCTGCCATGGCTAGCTCCTCAACAGCTGCTAAAAAGGTCACTGCGGATCAATCGGTTACTCCAGCGACTTCCGTCAAACTCGATGTCTGGACCAACTACTGCACCTTCTTTCGCTCTCACGGCTATAAAAAAACCTCCTTGCCTCAAAGACCCCTTAAGGCTTTCGTACAAAGGCCAGAAGATTTGCGCTTGCAACTAGGTCAATGAGCTTATGACCTATGGAGCTAAGGCCCTCCTGGCAATGTCGGAGTGTTCCAACCCTCAATCGAACAGAGATCCAGCGGACCAATTTGTTTCTGTAGGACCTTAACGACAGCGTTCGGAGGAAGAACATCTTTTCTTGCAAACCTTACAGCCTATGATTAAACGTAGTAAGCAACTAGGTCAATGAGCTTATGACCTATGGAGCTAAGGCCCTCCTGGCAATGTCGGAGTGTTTCAACTCTGAATCGAAGAGAGATCCAGCGGACCAATTTGTTTCTGTAGGACCTTAACGACAGCGCTCGGAGGAAGAACATCTTTTCTTGCAAACCTTACAGCCTAAGATTAAACGTCCTAAGCAAACTGAAACTCGGATTGTCAACAGACCCTACAGCGAAGTTGCTAAGAACGGTGCCATCTCCCATGACAAATAGGTGATAATCCGGCTGCCTAACAACAGTTTTTTGACTATATAAATTATATTCCGTGGTTCAAATTGTATTGGGGGCTACTATAAAACCGTGGACCGACATACATATATACCAATTAACCTTATTTGTATGTAGATAGTTTCAGCCCTCTATCATTTTGTTTTCAACAGACAGACGGAAGCCGAAATCTTCTTAGAATCTAATAGGAATCTAAAATATATACTTTTCTAGATCTACATAATCATTGGCTTCTAAAATAATACTATTATTTGAAAGCTTTTTGAATTTATGTCTGAATTTTTGAAATGTCAGAATATTATTTATAGACACATTTTTAATTAGCAAATAAGGAATAGTTTTTTTGTCTTGTACGATTTTAACTATCAATTTCGAAAAAAAACTTATAAAATGATTAAAATCATAAATAATTATAGAAAAACCCCGAACAGAATATTTGCTAACAACTACATTTCATCTGCCTTATTAAATTGTAAAGTATGTTAATTCTGAAAACATTTGATCAAGCACACCTCAGATTTGCATGTCTAAAGCAAATTATAAACTTCATTAAAAGTAGACACGCATAGAAGTGGAAAAGAAGTTTAATTGGACAAAAATTAAGCCAAGAGAAAAACAAAAGATTCTGATGATTCATATTGAAAATAATGTTTCAAACTTAAAATTGCCAAAAATGCTGTATAATGTAATTATTAAAGGAAAAGTAAATATAATTAAAATTTTAAAATTACTTACCGCATCTAATGTGTGACGTAGTTCCCTTTTATGTCTGGCATGATGAATTTTTGGACGTATCACAGAATGTGATGAAAAATCTTCATCTAAACTAGGGAAATTATTTGAAGTAGCACCCGTTACAAACTTAGAAGTAGATGATGGTGATGATGATGATGGTGATGACGTTGATGTTGAATAAGCTAAAAGTAAAGAATAAAGAAAAAAAAATTAGAAAATTAGAAAAGACTATATAACTTTTGTTAAAGAATTCTATGTATAATTAAGTAAAAAAGAATATTACATAAAACATTTAACACAGCAATGCTTGATGACACTGAATGTGTGAAAGATTTTGTATTCTAAAGGTCTGATTTAATGACCATATATTACAAAATCCTCTTAAAGAATCTTCAACAAAACTTACAATTACATTCATTTATTTTACTTAATTATACACACATTCTACTTCTTCCATAATAAGCTTATTAGCTGCTAAGTAAGTGGACTTGTAATTAAGAAGAAAAAACTTTTTTTTAATTTGAATTATGAACTTACAAAGTTCGTATTGGAAAATTACTATAAGAACAATTTTGAAGAGATAACTATATAATGCAAAGAATATTGTACATTTAACTACCCTATAATTTATTAAATACGTTTACCTAATGGTATGCTTTATAAAATATGTATAAGTTCGCGCCCAGAAGTATGCAGTAATAAGTATTTTCTTTTAAAAAGGTGTTGCAACTAATTTGATTCATTTGTTTCAAGGTTAGACTCTTGCAACGTTTTGTTATTATTTTCTGTTTGTTTTTGATTAAGTTTTATTTAAAAGAATTGCAGCTAAAAGTAGTTAGTTGTTTTTGTTAAACTCATAAGCCTGAAACTATACAAAATATTTTAATACAAGATAAATAACAATAGATTTCGTTTTGTATAAAAATAAGGAAAAACTAAACATTTCAAAAGAGTTATCTTATAATTTATAAATTGTTACCTAAAGGCATGCTTAATAAAATATGTATTAGGTTGCGCCCAGATGTATACAATAATAAGTCTTCGCTTTGAAAAAGTGTTGTAACAAACTAAAGTAAGTTGTTTCAAGGTAAGACTTTTGTAAAGTTTTTTTTTATGATTAAGCTTTTGTTAAATAAGTTGCCCCTAAAAGTAGGTAGGGGTTTCATTACACTTACAATCCTAAAACTATACTAGTATTTTGAATTTAAATATAAAGAATATTCGATTTCAGCTTCGTGAAAGCCAAGTTTTTCTTAAAAACAAATAGAAAGGAAAACTAATTAATTTGACACCTAATGCTATATTAAATTTGTATAAGTTTAAGCCTAGAAATATGCAATAATAAGTATTTTCTAAAAAAATTGAAGTAACTTTGCAGGTGTTTCATTAGACTAACAAACCTAAAAATATGCAATTCTTTTATAAAAAAATGTGTTTAAACACACATATGCAAACATATGCTCACACATGTGTAGAACGCAAATAAAACCATTCAGATAACTTATTACACTCTGATTTAAAACTCTGAACATAAATCACACGTTTTCCTTCTTAATAGGTTAAACGTTACAAATTCTGTGACTTATTTAATATAACTTTCCAACTTATGAAGATTTACTGGAACTTTAAAAGTCAATTAACACTTCGGTTTCTAACTTTCAAGATACTTGCCGCACATTAAGAGAGTAACTATAAATAAGAAAAAACCAAATCAGTGGTTGGCACAAAGAGAATACTAAAGGCATAACTATGATGTTCTTTTTATTTTCAAATAAATGATTTTATAGATTTCTAAATCTTACTCGCTATTAATTTGCATATAACTTTTAGCTTTCGTTCTCTGGTTGCATTATCTGTCAATCACTGATAAAGATTTAGATAATAGAATACCATCAAGTATGTAAGTATGTAGTTAAAGTAAATTTTCTATGGATAAATGTAATTTGATACTGAAAACCAGTAAAGTAATATGTATTTTGCAAAGTACACTTGTTGGTTTTGAAAGGTGTTCATTCCTATATGTTAACAAAGTTCATCATGACCAATTGGAAAAAGAAGAAGATCATGACAGTAAGATTTGAAGTTGGTAATTTAACTTGAGTGATAAGTATAGTTAAATAGATTATGGCAATAGTGTCACTAAATTAGAAGCCATTAATAGCTTCGGGTCAATAATAAAAATCCAGTTAACCTCTTGGACTTGAGGTAAAAAATGCATATAATCTTAGAACTGTTCACGATTTGTACTATAACACTGATTTTTATAAACAAGATTAAACATGGAATATTAGATCTTGATTTCACTTTGACATAAGAGAGTTGATATTGTAAGGAGAATTACAAAGAAATATGTCGTGTGAACATGGTTGGCTAACGTGGTAGTTCACTGTGCGCGAACAGTCAAGTAGAGTCAAAGGGCCTGCGTTTTGAATGTACCACTCCACTCGTCAGATGTATTATTATATAGTGTTAGACTTAGCCTGTAGCCATGAGAAATCTCAGGATTTCATTAAGCCTAAACTCAGATATCTCACCAAGGTAAGATATGAAGTAACTGCAAGAAAGCGCTTTTTCTTAACAGTTGGAGCAGGGCATACGCAGAGAAGATGGAAGACCATTTCTTCCCTTTCCCTGTCTTTGCAACTGCCACAGTGTTCATTAAAGAGGGGCCTAAGCCGACTTGCATATCTGCCTAGCATCCAGTGTTTTGTTATTACTGCTATTAATCTCGATGTAACCCGTCTGGTCTTCCTTTAAAAACTTTTGCGTTTTTAAAGGGGACCATAATAATTTTGACCCTAAACATATGTCCAGACTATTTAACCTTTCAGGCTTCTAAAGAAAGGAAATGAATATACTGCTCTTGATAAAACCTATTGCTACTAAAACGATGTTGAAGATATTAAGAGCAGTTTTTTTCTGACAATATTATCCGCCTTTATTTATTATATTATTTCCATAATAGTCCCTATACATTGGGACCCAAACAAGGGTAATGTCAGACAGACCACGCAACCTTGACAGTTCCTATTATTCTTATCTGAATAATAGGCAAATTGACTATCGACAGAAATTCTTATGTTTGCCCAAATATTGAGCTTATGTAGTATCCTCCAGGCTGATATTTTCTTAAATTGGCCAGCTTCGTTACAGAAAAACCGATCAGAACCGATACCCCAGTTCATTTTAGAACCATCTGTAAAGATGCTGGTAAGTTACCCCTATAGCATTCACTTCTGGAAGAAACTCTGATTTTGATAATTTTATCAATGGCTGTGTGTTGGATAATGTAGTCGAAAGGTTGGTTCAAGATTGGAGGACATGATAACAGACCTTTCAAGTTTGAAATTTTATTAAAGAATTTATATAAATCTAAAGATCTATTAGACAACTGACTACTAACTAGCCCTTGCAATAGTCTAGTTTATGGACTAGTCTGTGTATTATTATTATTATTATTAATTGGATTTTTATTTAGGTTAACTATTAAACTATTTATAAAAATTAACAAAACTAAATTTAAATGCAAATCCATTCAATCGTCTGTCAAACAAACGTCTCAACATCACTACAATTTTCATAAAAAAAACACATGTAAAGACCATTTTTTTTCTCACGCCTTTTCTATATATTTATAAAAAAACAAATTGTAGTTACAAGCTTAATATTACAATAATCTGTTATCACGAGAAACCAATAAAATAGAAAAACTAAAAAAATAGGTCACATAAAGACTCCCCCGCGTATAATGTAAACAACAATTATATGACCTCACATGGTTCTCAGATACAATTTACTCTAAAAAGAAAATCTGTAAACTACAAGTACAAGTATTTACAGATGGTTATTTCATTAGGAACCAATAACCAAAGTGTTTGAGTAGCTCAGGCATGAATGCATACAATTTACATATGTATGTATGTTTGTATGTATATGACGCCAATTGGTTTGCAAGTTGTAGCTTCTTCTATGCCACTTCTAACAGACATTTATCTTTTTATACCCTACACCACTATAGTGGGGAGGGTATTATACATTTGTGCTTATGTTTGTAACATACAAAAATATTGGTCCAATACCTTAAAGTATACCGATCGATTTAGAATCATTTTTGAGTCGATTAAGGCATGTCCGTCCGTCTGTCTGTCTGTCCGGCTGGCTGGCTGTCCTTGTAAACCTTGTGCGCAAGGTTTACATTATCTCTCTAAAAATTGGCACAAATAAGTTTTTTATAAGTATAAATGACACTGCAGATTTTCGTAAGGATCGGCCATTATTTGACCCTTGCCCCCATACAAACCCCCCTTCAAAAAATTTCTTAAACGTCTAAAATTGACTTGTAACCATTTGTATCGCAGTGAAACTCAACAAAATTAACTGTTATTTAAAAATATATCCTTTTCCCAAATTTACCGAGGATCGGCCCATATTTGACCTATATAATGACTCATTTAGAAATTTTTGCTTAATATTTGCTTAAATATTTTGGAATTATGTTAATATTCAACATAAAAGATTCTTTATAAAAAATAAAAATTTTTAAAATATACTAATGGTGTAGGGTATTATATGGTCGGCCATGGCCGACTATACTTTCCTACTTGTTTTTTGATGCTGTGGATCTCGCATTCTACTTCATTACGAAAATATTTTGATGTATGACAAAAGTGTTGATGTATACAGACAACGAATGGTTGACATAAAAAATCAACAACATTTTCTTATGCCTTTTGCATTTTGACGAATTCGTCAAAAAAAATATAAATTTAGATGAAATTTTGTGAGTTTCCGTAAATATATCTAGAGCAAAGTAGAGTGTTTTCTTTTACTTAAGGGGTTTTGTTATTTTTATTGTTGTTTCGTTGTTTTGTAAACTGATGCCTGTTGACTTGAGATTTTTTTCTTCTTTTCTTATTATTGATTTTTTATGTAAATTAATTGTAACATACTCTCGGAACACATTTATGATGATAAATGATAGACTAGAGTAATTTTTATTGTTGTAGGAGAATGTAAATGTAATTAAATATGGCGCCATAGATTATTATGCCAATGCCCAGTTTAATGTGTGACAAGTGACATTGTTTAAATTGTTAAGGAAAAAAAATAAACTAACTGAGAATATTAATTAAAGTAGCAGAGAGGGAAGGTAACCTTGTGGTAGTATAGGAGTAAGGTTTATCACTTACTTTTATGCTGTAAAGTAATGTTGAGAAAAAGTAGTTTAAGCTTACTTGGTAAGGTCTTAACTTAGAGATCTTTTTGTAATTTTTCACCACGAAAGGTTATTCTATAGACTTGTTCATAAATCAATCAATAGACTAGTATATAGATTAGTGGGTAGAGTAAGCAGTTAGGTGATAGACCTGATCTCAGACAAGTCCATAGAATAGGTAATAGACAGGTAGTAGATTACTCCATCGAGCAGATGGATGATGTCAAGTGTCGGCGACAGCAGCTTAACCGTTTCTGGTCGTCGGCGACTTATTATATAAAATGTCGACGGCAGCTAAATTAAACTTTTTCTTCAGAAATTAACTGTATAAGCGTTCATTACATTGACAAATCTCTGTATAATAGTCTGTTTTATAGAAAACTGTCTCTATATAAGTGAATTACCACAAAAACACAACCCCCGCCCCCCCGGACATGTTTACTTGATGAGTGTCACATGGTGTATTGCGACCCGGGGGTAGATAGGTTCTACCAATACCTATGGTCTTCCGGGACTATTAATTGGTTTTGACAATTTACTGCCTGGCCTAGTCCTTGCATAAATTGAAAAGAAATCTGGGACTACGGGTGGCCAGTCGCCCGCAGGACTATGTTCAGGCTGGACAGTTGGTTAAGGTTCTTTCGGGATTCAAGTAGTGGCTGTGGTTAAAACCCGGGAAGAGGGTTGCTTGGTTAAAAGGCTGATACAATGTGAATATGATTTTCATGATACATTTCTGTTATCGTTCCTAGATGCTGGAGCGGTACGAATTACAGAGCATGATTGTGGATCAATAAAATGTTGGATACTGGTTCATAAACAAGTCTTTAATTTGAACATGGATTAGTTTATAGGTCGAAAATTGATATTTTGAAGATTATTTAGTTAATAGGTTAGTCTATAAAATTGACCAAATACTGGTCCTTGTAATAGTCAATAGACTAGTCTATATACATATATACTAGTGCACTGACTAGTCAATAGTCTAATACATAGAGAAGTCAATAAACTAGTCTAAAGAATAGTTCATAGACTAGATGATAGAGTTAATTCGTAGATAAGTCTACCTAAGTATTCCATAAACTATGACTAGTCTAAAGACTAGTCAATAGTTTAGTCAATAAATAAAAAAACGAATATCCCTAAAAACAACACTTTTTGTAAAAAAATGTCCCTGCCTTTTTAAGTATTTTTTTCCATAATGAAAACTTATTTATATTTTTCTTTTATTCTTACATTTAACATTACACTACCCTTTCTAAAACAATATTCTGATCAAATTTATTTTCAATTGATTTCCCTTAACAGCCTTTAGTGAAAATCTTTTAACAAACCATAAATTAAGAAAACATGACACACACTCATGTTAAATACTTTATTACTTTAAAATGAAAATTAGCCATTAAAAAAAGACTTTTTTCCAGATCCGTATACATATACTAAAATAAAAAAGGGGAAGAAAAGTAATGCAAGACAAAACTTTATGAAAGTCTCATGTGTCATATTAATAATAAACGAATGACATGTCAAAAAATATACAGACACTATGTCACTCTGTTAACTCTTTCATAAACGGAATAGAACAAAACGAAAAAAAATTTAAAAGCATATTTTTCATAAAATATTTTGGAATTTTCTATACTTAATAAGCTTTAAAATGTCATGATTATTAGACATAAAATAACTCGTTAAAAGACAGACAACTTTAAATGAGCGAAAAAAAAGAAATTATTCAAAAATTTGTTTGAATAATTTTATGACAAATTATGACGTTTTGTTACTAAAGTTCTTACATATGTGTCATTTTGTAAGATTTTTTTTGTTATAAATTATTAACGTTGCAGCTTTTTTTTGTAACATGTTTATGTATATTATTTAAAACACCCCTTAACATTGTTGAAGTCGTTTGTTTTTAGGCAGCACGGCACGTGTGGTAATACGTGTTTCTTTTTATTTGTCAAGATTTATGTAAATTGTAAGACAAACAATAATAAAAATAAAAATATATATTTTTCAGGTTTAAAAATATATTTTGTAAAAAAAAGCATTGTTTGTATTTTCCCTTTAAAGGTTCTACCCAGCAGTTTTAAACATGTATGTGTTTGTAAGTTGTTAGTAAATTGTAATTAGAGGGTAATTTTATTTTATAAGTAATTAATTTAAATTATATTACATTTTTGCATTACTAATTTAGTGCAAAAAATACATGAATTGATTACCTAATATATGAAAGGTAATCGATTTTTCAGTTAATCTTTCTTTGTCTTCCTAGGACTTGTATGTGTTACAACAACCTTTAACATATTATTATACCCTTCACCACATCAGTCATAGAGGTTTGTTTTTGATTTATAATTTTAATCCATTTGATTAATAAAAAAAATTTTAGCTTCGGAATTGACTTTTTAGCATTACCGGGTAACGAACATCATACATTTAATATAATGTTTAATCGTGCAGAGGGAAAATAATATTGACTTTATAATTTTTATTTAAATATAATGATGTTTTCTTTAATAAATACATAAGCATATATTTTATAAAATTGATAAAATTTTTATGAAATGAAATCATACGGAAGTTAAATAAATTCATATGGAATCAATTAATCAGTAAATGTTAAGTTAAAACATATATAAATATTTATACCCTACACCACTAAAAAATATTGGTCCTACAACCAATCGGCTCAGAATCATTTTCTGAGTCCGTTTGTCCCTCCTTCTGTCTGTCTGTGTGTCCATGTAAACCTTGTGCGCACGCTATAGGTCGAATTTTTAAGATAATTTGATGAACTACTCATCCTTAAATGTAGAATCGTACTGGTCCGAATCGTGCTTTATTCAACTATTTCGTATTTTATTCAAGTAAATTCCTACTTGTAGCTATGGATTCAAATACGGATTTCTCGATTAATGATAAATGATTCTGTTCGGTTATGTTGTATGAAAGAAAGATTATGATAGTGTAAGGACTGCCTTCAAATTTTTAACCGACTTGGATTGATTTAAGTCTGGATTTCTGTACTATTTTTAATTGTATAAAGGCAAATTATATGTCTCGACTAGGTGAAGATATCTTAATGAAGGAATAAGATATAACAGCGTATCGACTGCTGTCGAAAGATTTTCGAACTTATAACCAATCTGGATTGATCCTTTTACGGATTTCTTGATCCTTTTTTTAGTGTATAAATTAGAAAAGTGATTCTGTTCGTTTAAGTTGTCTTAAATAGGAAACCATTGTCCAATTTACAATCGGTGTTGTAAGGTTGTATCGTAGTATGTCTTAATTTTTTATTATTGGTTTGTTTTTGTTAAAAAAATGAAAATTTTTTATGACTTACAACGCTACAACTATACGATATCGATTGTGAATTTCAAATTGTGTTGCCTTCGGATATTTTAAGAACTAGTTGTGAAGTCAGTAGTGAATCCTTTTTTTGTCTTAAATAAAAAACAATTGTCCAATCCACAATCGGAGTTCTAAGGTTGTATCGTAGTCTTCTCAAGAGACTAACAAAGAACACCTGCCATTCAAGATAGTCAAAATGCTTATTCAGAACAATCATCTATTATGTGATGAGTAATGCTTATCTCCTTAATATACGTATACTCCGCTAGAAGTCAAACATAAGTGCAGTTAACTCCGATACATACTCGGATAATCCCTAAAATAAGAATGAAGGTAAAGAAGAATTGCAGCCTACTACTCAGACAGAACTCCCTTTAATCCAATTGGCCATCAGAACGCCAATATGCTTTTTTCAGACAAATCATCTATTATGTGATGAGTAATGTTCAACTTTTTGAGACCATGCAGACATGGTCGTATTTGATAGCACGAACTCCAACAATAAGATAAAATTGATATCCTTGATATACGTATACTCCACCAGAAGTCAGAAATAACTGCAGTAAGGCCCGATACATGCTCGGGCAATTCCGATATACATACATATATATAAACATTCAAGGCTGAAATTTGCTATAATTATAGTAATTCTCTACTAAACATCGTAACGGTAACAGAAAAAGTGAGGACCCCACTTTTCTGAACATTTCTTTATTTTCCAAATAAGCTCCCCTAAAACTTAATTAAACCATAAAACATCTTTCAATTTAATCGATAACAGCATTACAATTTATATAATTTTTCATTTTAAATGCCTTCTTTTCTGCTATCTGCTGCCACAAATCATTCTAATGTACTAATTTCGAATGCAGTTGAGTGTATTTGTTGGACTTTAATTTCCCCTATGACAATGTATCTACAAACAGACTGTTGGATTTACAACATCTCTCGTTGGTTATTTAATGACTTGTGATGGCGTCAATAGTAGAAAAAAAAAACAACAAGAACTAATGAGTTTTTATTTTCTGACTTCATTTCGTTTTTTCCTATTTTAAAATTTAACATAAACATATGGTTGTGCTGATGATGTTGCAAGTCCTGGCCTTATCTATGAGGGATGCATTTTATAGTGGGAATATTTGTTTCAACAAACATACTCTAAAAGAGCAAACAAATTACAAACAAACAAACTGCTAAAAGCTAACTGCTAAAAACCTAAATGATGTGAATTTCCAATTAAACTAAGAGAGGCACCACACCTCAACTAAGAAAACCTTTAGGGTAATAAGAAACAAAAACAACAAAATTTTATATGTAAACAGTGTAAAGACTATAAATTATATACTACCGTTAAGATAGTCGAGTTAAATCTAATTTTTTTCATTTGGAATCCTTTAACACCTTTTACTCCTCTGGCATTTTTAATTTAAACATTGAATAAAACTAAAATAAAGCCCAATTGAGAGCCTTATCCATATGTGTGTATGTGTATGTGTTTGTTTTAAATTTCTAATTTTAATGACGAGAGTAATGAGGTGAGGATTTTTCACAACTTTAAATGTTCCTAGAGTATCACTCACTCTAAGCTATGTGATGAATTCAAATTATTTATAACAGTTTTGTGTTTTTTTTTCTTAATTTTAAAAATGGCTTGAGAACAAATTGTGTCAATGTAAACAATTTGAAATATATTTCAGAAAGTATATAGTAGATAGAATAACTCTAAGATATACTACTTTCACATTCAACAAAATAAACACATCATTTACATAAAGGATTTCGTAAATAGTAAGGACGATAATGATGAAAAGGGTGCTAAATTATAGAAACGTTGTTGGATATTCTAGGCGCGTGTATTATTTTTAAAATTGTGTTAATATCTTACTTTATTCACATTTTAAGCGACCTCCAGCCGCTAGATACACACCCACATCCATAGATACTTTTATATATTTACTACAGTTACAATATGTGTTGTTAAGTAAATATTGTTTCTTGTTTTTTTTTTCGCCTCCACGTATGTTACTTAGTTTCATTATCCTTTTTCCCATGTCGCAAGCGTTGTGTGTAGTTGCCATTGTTGTCGAAAAATCAATATGAAAATGTGTGAATTATGTCGCCCTATACGCAACAAAATGAGCTCGAGAGAGTTCGAAAGAAAAGGTGTTGACTTGTTACAAATAAGCCAAGTGTTTAAATATTTACTTACACCATATTGCTGGGGAAAGTGTGAAGGAAAAGATTTTATTTATAAGTTCTAAAAGAAACATAATTATCCATATTTTAAATGAAATTTTCCAACAATTTCTATGAAGGGGATTGTTAAATCTTACAATGTTGTCAGAAAAATGTTCAGAGAATGTCTAACAACTATGTCAACTTACATGTTTTGTCTTGCAACATTGTTAGAAATGCCTTTTTTGACAACGTTTCGGAACAAAAAGTTTGTAGATATTTTTTGAACATTTTTTTGCCAAAGTTGTAAGATCTGACAAACGTGTATCATAGCCATTAGAATTTGCTTTCATTCGGAATACACTTTCAAATCAAACCATTAAACGCAGTAAAGAGATTGGAAGTTTAAACAACCTCCTACCTAGCCCCAATTGGTGAATCGTCAGTATAGACTAGAGAGAGAGAGAGAGAGAGAGAGAGAGAGAGAGAAAGAACAGTCAAATAATAAATAAAATCAAAATCCATGTGACGTTGTCATTATGTAACACTGAGAAGAAACTACTAATCCTAGTCCTTCATTGACACAAATGTGAAGCTGAAGGATGTACTTCGAGAGCTTTAAGAAACCTTAGTTTTCTATAACGAGAGAGGGTTCTTGACACTGTTTTGTCGACTTTTGTTAACATAATAGATCATTTAAATTAATTATAAGCCAAAAGGCCCTATTTGGGGGGTACGGTTGTATGAGGGCTAGTCGAAATAATGGACCGATTTTAATTGGCTTCATCCTTGGGCCAAAAGAAGCGTGTGTGCCAAATTTCATCAAATTATCTGGAAAATTGCGACCTGTACCTTGCGCACAAGGTTTACATGGACAGCCAGCCGGACAGACGGACGGACGGACGGACATAGCTTAATCGACTCAGAAAATGATTCTAAGCCGATTGGTATACTTTAAGGTGGGTATAGGACGAATATTTTTGTATGTTACAAACATCAGCACAAACCCAATATACCCTCCCCTCTAAAGAGGTGTAGGGTATAACAAGTAGGAAAGTATAGTCGGGCATGGCCGACCATATAATACCCTACACCATGAGTATATTTTTACAATTTTTACTTTTATACAATTTTTATTTTTTGTAAAGAAACTTTTATGTTAAATATTACCATAATTCCAAAATATTTAAGCCATTTATTGATAAAAAACTAAAATTTCTAAATGAGGCTTTAATAGGTCAAATATGGGCCGATCCTCGGTAAATTTGGGAAAAGGATATATTTCTAAATAACAGTTAGTTTTGTTGAGTTTCATTCCGATACAAATGGTTACAAGTCAATTTTAGACGTTTAAGTCATTTTTTGAAGGGGGGTTTGTATGGGGGCTAGGGTCAAATATAGGCCGATCCTTACGAAAATCTGCAGTATCATTTATTCTTATATAAAACTTATTTGTGCCAATTTTTAGAGAGATAGCAGAATATAATTATAGCATAAAAAGTTCAAATCGGGAGGTACGATTGTATGGGGGCTAGATGAAATAATGGACCGATTTCAACCATTTTCAATAGGCTTCGTCCTTGTGCCAAAAAACATGCTTGGTCCAAATTTCATCAAATTATCTTGAAAATTGCGGCCTGTACCTTGCGCACAAGGTTTACATGGACAGCCAGCCAGCCGGACAGACGGACGGAAGGACGGACATGTCTTAATCGACTCAAAAAATGATTCTGAATCGATCGGTATTGGACCAATATTTTTGTATGTTACAAACATCAGCACAAACGTATAATACCCTCCCCACTATAGTGGTGTAGGGTATAAAAATAGCTCCTTATCTTCAATTAAACTGAACTCCAATGGAGTTTGATATTGATAATTTGATAATTATTGTGTAGTCCATAACATCGTCAATATAATACTTGAAGGTAATAGTTTGCTATTTACGTTGAGTAAGC
This sequence comes from Lucilia cuprina, assembly GCF_022045245.1. NCBI lineage: Eukaryota > Metazoa > Arthropoda > Insecta > Diptera > Calliphoridae > Lucilia > Lucilia cuprina. The sequence continues at coordinate 35,920,495 of NC_060952.1, forward strand.
ATCAAGACGTTGGAAAGCGAAAAGATGGCGTATCGTTTCGTTAAAGTACTCTTTATTGCGCCTTCAGGTGGAACATATGAACAATAAGTTAGTACAGCACTTAATTAATTCTCAATCAAACAACTAATAGAGAAAGTCAGTTGTGATGATTACACATCAATGTAATTATACTCCGAAGAACTAAGTGGGAACTATCCACTTTTCCTGGAACTATCCACTAAGTTTGGATCAAGGGATCATCTATACATTTTAAATTGACTTTTTTCTTAAAAAGATGGCTGACCTTTAAATTACCATATGATGTCATATTGAAAATTCTTGGTAACCAAATTGCTAAACTCACCTTAGAAGATCATTTACAAGAAATAAGACCTTAAAAGCGCTGTTCTTATGATATATATCGACCAGAACTGAAATACCAATCTTATTAAGAACAAAGGCTTATTTTGCCTCTAAAGGCAACATGATCAAAGGGGATTAACATCAGAATTAATTCAAAATCTCAAAATCCCGCTCTTAATCGACAAGTTTTTTTGAAGGATCTTAAAGTGGAAAACTGACTCTTAAGATACTATAGTTAAACTTTATTTTAAACTCAGTAAATTTTCCTTTAACTATAAATATGTTTTTTTTTCTAATCAATTCATTAAATGTCATATAAAATATTCCTACGTCTAAACTTAACATTTCCTATTTCCGGTATAAAATTCTATAAGATTGATTAGATTACAAAATAAATGAAGGGATTTCAAAGTAAAAACAAAGAAAATGACAACTAAGTAATAATCACTCATGCATTAAACATTGATTTAAATATTTTAAACAAATAAACAGTTAAATTGACATTAAATAAGAAATTATTTCAATGAATTGATAAAGTTCATTTTCATTAATAAAGTTTAAACCTTAAAATGTTTTCTTTACTTCCTTAAATCATAAAACAAAAAACATTCGAAAACTAAATAAAGTCTTAATAAAAATCTATTTATGTTAATAAATAAATAAAACTAAAAGAAAAAAGAATTGATAATAAAAACATAAAACTAAATAGAGTTTATGTCTACTGTCTTCAATTTCAAATAAAATCGAGTTTTTATTTTCTCAACTCAAACAAACAATATAAAATAAATTTAAAAAAAAACTACTTTAAACAATTGACTAGACTCCTCTCGATAGTCATAAAAAAGTAAAAGGCAAAAAATTTCGAATAAATTTTAAAAGCACGCGCCCTTTTTGAAATATAATTGAAACAAAAACTAGAAGACTAGATCAACTAAACAGAAATTGCCACAAAATATAGACTTTGTAAACATGATTTGAATAAATCCAATACACAACCTTCTATTACATATGACTTTATAAAAATTTTCAAGTTATAAGAGTTTTTTTTCCAGTAAAAGCATTAAGTGTTTGTACAAATGCCACCTCGTTTTTCATTTCTTGTTTTCCTCCTATACAGGGACAATACAATAATGCACTTAGTTACTATTTTTTTTTTCTTGCATTTAGGTTTAGTTAGATTTACATGCCTCAAGTTTGTCAGTTCCTAAGTCTATCTAGCTGTCTGTCTGTCTAGTTTTTCTTTTATTCTTGTAGCAGAAGACACTTACTCATCACAAAAGGGCATAACATTGACTGAATTATTCATAAAGTCAAGAATATCAATGTGCAACTTGAATACGACAGTACCCAACCAACGATATAGTGTTATTATTTCTTTATGGAAATTATTAGGAAGGAATAAAAAATAAGAACAATTTACAAGTAAATATATATATGGAAAATTAATGAAACATATTTATAAAAAGGAAAATTGAACGAAAATCTTTTATAAAAAGTATAATTTATGGAAAAAATTTTTTAAAATAAGAATTTAAAGATAATTTTAATTAATTTAGAAAATTTATCAAATTTTGTTATAAAAAGAAAATTTTTGGAAAATTGTTAAAAAAGGTTGAATTTATTGAATTTTTTTTATAAAAAGAAGAATTTATTTAAAATTTTCTATAAATAGAAGAATTTAATGAAAACTTTCTCCAAAAAAGAGAATTTAACTGGAAATTTTCTATTCAAAAAGAGAATTTATTGAAAATTTGTCTATAAAATTAGAAATCTATCGAAAATTTTCATTAAAAAAGAGGATTTACCCTAAAATTCCATATAATAAGAAATTATGAAAAAATTATTTAAAAAGTAGAATTTTAAGATATTTTTAGTAATTTAAAAAATGTATGGAACCTTTTATAAAAAGGATTATTTTTTGATATTTTTTATAAAAAGAAGAATTGATTATTAAAAAAATTTCTATAAAAGAGATGATCTTACTGGAAATTTTCTATAAAGAACTATAGTATACTGCTTGTTGTAGAATTTTTAGTAGACAAGGTGCTTATTTGATATCTCAGAAACTGCAATATCTATAGTCCTGAAATTGTTTAGCGACATTAATAAGAATATTTGTAAAACAAATAGGCGGAATCGTTATAGGGGACGTGTCAACTTATATATTACGACAAAAAGTGTGTGGACTAGCAGCAGGGGGCGTGGCACCTTCTTTATTAACAAAACCACGTTTATCTTGGAAACTATTAAATTTCGTAAGAAATTGCTGGACTACCAATGTGGGGAGCGATACATCCCAAATGAATTAAAAGCAAAAATTCGTTTATCTGCGAAATAAATAGAACTTGATTCCTAAAATTTTACACCAATAACTTAAATATTCATTAAAACATTTTGGTGAAAAAAGGGCAGACTTTCATTCAGGGGATCTTGGAATCCCCTTTCAATTGAGGATTTAAATAAAATGTCTTTTATTACATTTTATTAAAAAAGTCTCTTAAATTCTGAGAATTTACTACGTTACAAACCCTAATCGTTACATTTTGATTGTGTTAGTTTAAGAAAAAGTTTAGTTTGTGTACTCTACGTCAGACTGAGTTCCACAAAACTGACAATATATGTACATACATATATGGGTGTTACAGTGGGCATAACCACTGAAAATAAAAAATTTACAAAATTTTCTATTAAAGGGCTTGGTGTGGCATACAAAATATGTATCATATTTCGTTGCAAGTAAAGGTTTGGGTTATGACTATGCATTTGTGCTAAAAAGGTTAAGTGTATGTGTATAGTTTGAATATTGATTTTTGAAAAAACAAAACTAAAGAAATTAAAACCAAATAACAATAAGGATATTAACTAAAGCTTACAATTAGCTAACATTAAAAAGTACAAAATTCTGTTATAGTTTTTTAAATAAAGAATAACTCTTTCCTTCTTACATAAAACTTTTGCTTGGCTAAGTGCATACCCTTAATGTAAGGTTATGACTAAAGTATTTAAAAGTCTTTACAAAGGATTTATGAGGCTTTGAAAACCTTTAAGACCTTCTTAACTGACATGAATGAAATTAAAAAAGAAAATATATAAAAATGTGAAGAAAAAAACTAAACTAAAAATAACATGACCACAATCTATTTTCTCAACATTGTTGGTTGTTTTTTTGTTTTTACATTTTTCTCTCCTCTTAACATAACTCCGGCAAAACTCGTGGTTAACACGTACACATGACAGCCGTGCCAGTAGCTAAAGAAAGAACTTTACAACATTTCCGGCCCAGAAAACAACGAAACAAAAAAAATTTAAATTAGTTTTTTTCAGCATAATACACGTGGTTTTTTTCAACATTTTTCCACTTTTTTCGGTTGTTGGTTTTCGTGAGGAAAACTACTTACATGGACTATACAGAAAAGAAGCAAAACATTTACATACTTATAAATTATTTATAGCTAGATTTATACGAACATACATATATGCATATGTTCAAGATTTATATGCTTAACTTTTCTGAGGTTTGCTGTTGGTTGTTGCTGTCTCTGCCTTTCAAATCCTGACAGTGTAAAAATTTTAATTTTGAGTGAACATCAAACAACAATATCACAAAAAAACTAGAGCAACACGCAGCCTTCAGTTATATTCTTAACTTGTAATTATATAAATATTAAAAAAAAAAACTAAAAAGTATGAAAATTATAACAATTGTAAAGGATAGTTTTTATGTTTGTTTGTTTTGTTTTTCTACTTCTTAATACTTCAAACAACAGCAGGTACTTAAAAACTCATATTTTCTTTATCATTATGATAAGAAAAAAATATACAATTTTATCATAAATCCTTTTTTTTCTAAGGGGGTTTTCCCAAAAGGTCTTTATTTGTTAGTTGTAATCTTGAAAAATATAGAAACATACACACTTTAGTTCTCTAATATGTCCATTAGATTGCGCCATAGGCGGTCAATTTCTTTATATGTATTCGAAAGTTATTACTTGAAAGATATTTGAAAAAGGCTTAGGCTTATCCTTAACTAATATTGGAAATCTTTTCTACAGAGATTGTGTGTGTATGTGTGCGTGTGGTTCAAATTGTAGTGGGTATTTATGTGCGTTTTTTTTATTCTTAAATTATAGAGTTTATAAAGATTATTTTTTTATGAATATTATTCAAAACTTTTCAGGCGATCGATATGAACATTTACTGAGAATTGAAAACATGAACACAGGTGTTTTTCTCATACAACCCAGCAAAGCGAAAAGAATTTTTAGCTAATTCTGACGATTTTTAACCAATGGATTGACTTGAAAACGATCTACCAGGCAACCCTTAATCCTTCAATTAAGAACTTAGGTAGCATTCTGGGAAGGTTCAACTATTTAATATCTTGACATATTAGCGCCATTGCAGAATATCAGACAGTATAAAATTAATCTCAATGCAACATCACTTATCTAAAGTGTTGGGGTCACTCCTGCTAATGGCTTCCGGTATACCGGAAGGTGACCACACTTTTGATGTAACTAGAATGAAATCCTTCCATCAATAAATGACCCATTCTAATGCAATAATTAAGCTCTTAAAGCCCGCGAAACTATACTACTTAGATGGCCCTGTTGTTCCGCCAATAGCACTTATACAGAGGGGGAAAATATATACACGACTGGTTCCAAATCGACACTATACGACGACACTATGTAATGTAAGATAACGCAACGTTTTCCAATAATTGCCCCGACAATTTGAGAGGTAGGCCTCAACCAATTCTCTAAACAATATGTATCATTTTGGGAAAGCAACAGCACCAGAGAACTTCTCTGAAATAAGAGATTTACTAAATCAGTACATGTCTCCTGTCGGACAGAGGAGACATCACTACCATACATCAGTTCCATTTTAAGACCATAAGAAACGGTCAATCCGACAATTTCCCTAACGCACGAAGAGTAAGAGATACTCAACGGGATCAGGAATCCAGCATAGGTTGTGCTGTAACATTACCCAGTGACATCTGTTGAGATGGCAACAGCACCGGACAGATAATCAAGACATATGTGGCCTAGAATATTTCAGTCATTTAAACAACAAAGTAAGTAATGTACAGGGTAAATAGTAGTGATTATAAAGTAAGTAAGACATTCATAATGATAGAAATATATATATGTTAATATTAGCGGCTTATGTTAGATCTTATAAGAATATAATAAAATTATACTGAATGAAATTTCTGTACACATTCTTTGCTGGGTTATCATGTGCACGAAGTGCTTGTTAAATAAAACTATTTTTTTTCAGACTCATACACATTGTTGCAACATGCAAGCCAAGTGTATTTAATTTTACATGTTTTTATCTATGCAAATTTTAATAACATTTAATCTGTGGTTTCTTATGCTGATAACCTACATAAGATGGAAAATATTTATTAAACAAAACTAAATATTAAATAAAAGTAAAGTAGTGTTTTGCTTAAACTTTATTTAATTGAAGAGATTTTTATCGAAAAAAAAAAACAATTGCGCAAAGAAAAATTAAAGCCAATTAAAGTGAAAAAAATATATGAAAAATAAAATGTTAGAGATTTTAGTTAGAGATTAAATATATTTATCGATATTTTAAATAAGGAAATATTATTCTGAGAAATTTTTTTTAAAGATTTATTATTGATATGCAATAATTAACATAATGTAATAACACTAACAAATTATTTAAAAAATTGTGCATTAATATTAAATTCCACTTAACCTAAAAAAACCCTTAAAAAATCTATACTCTTAAAACAAAATTAATAAATCATAATACCCACCACCATAAGAGCTAATAGAAATATTTTTCTCAAATATTAAAAAATAACTAAATATTCAAACAATTATTCTAAATGACACATTTGTACAAATTTCACAGTCACTTAATATTAACGAAAAACGAAATATGTTGTCATAGATACTATAGATGTATTTTAAATGAATATTAAGTCATAAATTCAATAGATTCGAATAACACTTAAACAAATGGCATTTTATTTTATTATCATCATCTCTATAAAACACATGAAAAATTTACAACATCAGATCAGATGTTGTAAATTGAAAATAAATAAATTGAACACTCAATTAAGTATTTGTAAAGAAATGTTAAATGAGAGAACATTTTAAAGATGGAAAATATATCGGACAGATAAATCGAAAATGCATAAAACAATTTAAATGCAGTAATATTTTGGAGTAAATAAAGTTTTTTTTTTTCAGTTTCTTTCTTCAAAAGAAAGTGTAATGCAACAATTTACGAGGGGTGTACGAAAAGTTGAAATTGTTAGGCTAAAGCTTTTGAAATTTTTCATTTGCTGGTTTAATAGTTTTCATCTTTAATGATACTTTTTTCTCTATGTGTAGAAAATTTTCCTAAAATTAAAAACTGAACTAGAACTGAACTAGAACTGAACTAGAACTGAACTAGAACTAACTTGAACTGAACTAGAACTGAACTAGAACTGAACTAGAACTGAACTAGAACTGAACTA
>NC_060952.1:35927450-35929477 GCF_022045245.1 Lucilia cuprina
TCAGTTCTAGTTCAGTTCTAGTTCTAGTTCAGTTCTAGTTCAGTTCTAGTTCAGTTCTAGTTCAATTCTAGTTCAATTCTAGTTCAGTTCTAGTTCAGTTCTAGTTCAATTCTTATTCAGTTCTAGTTCAATTCTAGTTCAGTTCTAGTTCAGTTCTAGTTCAGTTCTAGTTCAGTTCTAGTTCAGTTCTAGTTCAATTCAGTAATTTTAGACATTTTTACAAGTTTTGATTAAAAACAGTCCCGTTTAAAGCATATTTTCTGCATGAACTTTTGGAGCAATTTTCCACTTGATTCGAAAGGTTTTGAATTATTGTGTTCTTGTTAATGTATCCACTTTACTTGATTCATATCAGAATAGAGCACAATTTCAACTTCGTGCTTTGGATTTTTTTATATAAAATATACCCAATTGTAATGATTTTTCTACTAAATTTTAAATTGAACGATATCTTTGATAATTTATAGTACTTAAGAAAATTATTTAATTGAAATTTCAATTATAATTTTATTATAAACCCCTTTCCTTTGCTTACTCACTTACGAACTTTTCTAAATTAGAAAAAAAACAACAACCATCAAATCCAATTTGTTGCGGCTTTAACAAAATAAAAACTAAATAAATTAAAGTATAGAAAATTAAAAAAACCCAACATTTATTTCAAACAAACGAAACACTGTCAAAGCAATTAAGAAACTTACGCTTTTTTATGATTCAATTTAGAGTATTGTCACTGGAACCCAGACAAAAATGAAATAAAAAAAAACTAAATGAAACAATAAAATGTTTTTGAGAAATAAAAATAGAAGATATAAAAAGAAAAAAAAACTGAAATTTAAATAAAAAATTGTGTGACTGCAAAGTTAGAGAAAAAAGTACTGAGCAGATGTGTTTATTATAGTTCCCCAACTGCAATGTAAAAATAAATGCACACAATTTAAAAAAATAGAAAAAAAACAATGCAGGGCAGACATAAAAAAGTCGTGTTAAAACTATTTTGGTATAAAAAAATAATTACTGAAAAAATATGAATTTTCCTTTAATAATATATTCACACATTAACCACAAACTTAAAAAAACCACAAAATTCTAGATTATTGAAATCATTAATTTTAAACACGTTTCAAAGGCAATTCAAAGGCCCCCTTCGGCTTATTTCTTTTTTGTCTTCTTTTACTTAATTAATGGATCATTGCTCTATAGGTTAGTCGATTAAAATTATAAAATACAAAAAAATATAAATGATTTGTTCTTATCCACTAAAAAAATACTAACCTCAACCCCCGGTAATGGTTTTCAAATACTAATCGTATCTTTGATTACAATCATTTATTTACTGTCTTAACGCCCAGGCGGCATAAATAATTAAATTATTAAGAAAAAAACTTCATTCCAACAGCCCACTTTTTGTTATAAATATATTTCCTTTTATATACTGTTTGTATGTATATTTTCTTAGTTATTTTGTCTAAATATTTTCTATTGGATTTAAATAGTGTTATCAAATTTTATTACTTTTTAATCTAAATATTTTGAAAGTACAAAAATCTTACCTAAAACGGAAGTTTTGCTTAAAAACATATTAATAAACTTGGGAAAATACCAATTTGTTGGTATTTTTACTTTATTTATTAAGATTTATTTTCTTTTTGTAGTTTGAAGCGGTAAAATAACACAAAAAAATTAAAGAAAAACTTTGAAAATTGATATTAATAGACTGTTGTAAGTTTTATGTGTTTTCAAAAATTTGTTTTTCTATATTTTCAATATGAAGAACACTTTAAAATCTTTTTGTTTTGGAAGAACATATTGGAAATATTTAAACTTTCAAAGTGCGAGGGCTGTAATGAAAATTATTATATTATGGAATGATAATGTCTCTATGAAATTTCAGAATTTCAAAATATGTTTATGAATATGTCTAGTTCAGTTCTAGTTCTAGTTCAGTTCTAGTTCAGTTCTAGTTCAGTTCTAGTTCAGTTCTAGTTCAGTTCTAGTTCAGTTCTAGTTCAGTTCTAGTTCAGTTC